>NC_056732.1:1002107033-1002387033 GCF_019279795.1 Protopterus annectens | reverse complement strand
ATGATTTGTGAACATGTGCCATGAATCAACACATTCTTTTACACAGATGATTTGTGGACATGTGCCATGAATCAACACATTCTTTTACACAGATGATTTGTGGACATGTGCCATGAATCAACACATTCTTTCACACAGATGATTTGTGGACATGGGCCATTAATCAACGCATTATTTTACACAGATGATTTGTGGACATGTTCCATGAATCAATGTTTTTTTTATGAAAGGGACCAGTGATCTAATGGATAAGACATCAGCCTCCAGAGCTTGGGATTGTCGGTTTATGGACACTTGGGTCAGTAATTATTTGGGGTGGGGGTTGATATAAGGGTTTAGCTATTTACCTAACAGACACAAGGTACAAGTTTTGATTCTCATCCTTGAAAGAGAAATGTGCTAGGGTCAAAATGGTCCACAAAGGCAGCTAGGCCACATGCTTTCCTACCAAGACTTTATTTTACACAGATGATTTGTGGACATATACCATGAATCAAAACATACTTTTACACAGATTATTTGTGGACATGTAGCATGAATTAATACATTATTTTACACAAATTTTTTGTGGGCATGTACCATGAATCAACATAGTCTTTTACACAGATGATTTGTGAACATTTACTGTAAATCAACACATTCCTTTACAGAGGTGATTCATGGACATGTATCCCAGATTAGCACATTTTTTACACAGATGATTTCCGGACATGTAATCGACACATTTCTTGCACAAATGATTTGGGTACATGTATCATGAATCATTACACAAATGATTTGGGTACATGTACCTTGAATCATTACATTTTTTTTACACAGATGTTTTGGGTACATAGGTTCATAGGTTCATAGGTAGGTTGGTAGGTAGGTAGGTTGGGCTATCACCCCAAGGGCCTAAGTAAGCCTAGACAACAAGGTTCCCTGGCTTACACCACCCAAGAAAGTTAATTTCCTGTGCCCCTGTCGAGCAAAGCCACAGAAAATCATTACACAGATGTTTTGGGAACATATACCACAAATCAACAAATTTTTCAGAGGTAACTGTAAGGCAGTTTCACTGGAATCTGACTGGGCTAAGAGTGGGAACTTGTACTCCAGTACTGTTAAGTCTGTGCTTTTATTAAGGGTTTAATATTAATGGGCTTCTTTGCTGAGGAATAATATGGAATGACAACACCCTTTAAGCATTGCTATGATTTTGCTTTTGCTGATAATGTGATTACAGAAGGAGATAAAAGTATCCAGCACTATGCTAAAATATCTAATTGGCTAGTTTTTTTTTTATTATAATACCATCATGGGATGTGGTCAACCAGTTGGGTTCAGCCGAAGTAGTCCTAGAGCAACAATCAAATGATATGAATTTCAATTTTACCTAAATTGTTATTTTGTTTAGTTTCATCATGTCCTTCTCCGGTTTAGTTTTGATGTCTTCTACTGTGGGATCTGACCTGGTGATAACCATAGCATCAGCATAGCAGGCAATATTTTCATAGGTAGTGGCTGTGAGAATCATGTTCAAAATTTTATATACAACAGGAGCCCAAGAACTGAGCAGTGAAGACACCTCTCAGAGGATTAAAAGAAGTGAAAAATGTACTTCTGATTCATAGCTTAGCAGGCCAATTGTTTAAATAACTGTCAAACCAGATTTGCTAGGGGGTCCCCATACCATAGGCTATCAGCTCCTTTATCAGGAGGGAGTGGGATACAGAGCCAAATGCTTTACCGAGGTCAATGGAACTACTTTCCATGAGTATCCCTTTTCCCCATTATGAGTCAATGTTAGGTTGTGTTAGTAGTGTAGTTGTAATGGTGTTGTGCCCTTGACTGATACTATTCTGAGAATGATGAAAAGGAGTCCATGTATTAAGCTGTGCGGTGAGTTGGACTCTAATGACTTTCTCTAATGAGTTATAAAAATGGGAAGAGTGGTGAAGTGATGTAAGCCTGATTGGGAGCTGCCTGAAGATGACTTTGGAAGAGGTATGGTAACTGAGGTTTTCCAGAGCTCTGGAAAACTATATAAAGAAAGATTTATTATGTGAGTAAGAGGGGTAATCATTAAGGTGCCTCATAGGTTTGGGTAAAAAAATCAGTGCCTGGCTGACCATAGATAGGGAATCTTCTGAGGTGTTTATTTGTCTCTCATATGCTGATAGGAGAGAATGCAAAATTGGCAAGTTTTAGCATTTATAGCAAATCTGGTGTAAGGTGAATGCAACCTTATGTGTGTTCCTGCAGTCTAGAAAGGTCAGTTTGTAGTTGGCAAGGTGTGGTGATCTGAAACTGGCTTGCCATCCCTTTACAGGGAAAAGTTGGCAGTTTTGGTATTTATATATTTATACAGGTTAATTTTACTCCAGAAGGCTTTAGGTTTCCTGAATGGATAAAACTATATTGCCTTTACGAATGTGTCCTGCACTGAATTTCAAAGACATTCACACATCAGGCTTGTATTATACAAGGCTAACATGGTATATTTATTTTCCTGTAGAGTCACTAAAAAAAAAGTAACAAGCGTTAAGTGTCTAGACATCTGATAGCCTGGAAAGAACACAGAATACGTTTGCAACAGTGTGACTCATGCAGCCTAATAACAAATGTGACTTTGTTATGTTGTTAGCCCGTATCCATTAAAGGTATCAGATAGTCCAGTATCACTATTGAAGAATTTATGTCCCACAGCTACACCTATAAGTACAAGTATACAACCTGCAGCGTATGGTGCATCTCAGAACAACCTGCTGGGTGCGGTGCAGCTTAGAACAACCTGCAGGGTACAGTGCAGCTCAGAATAACCAGCAGTGTATTGTGCATCTCAAAACAACCTGCAAGGTATGGTGCATCTCAGAACAAACTGCTGGGTACAGTGCATCTCAGAACAACCTGCAGTGTATTGTGCATCTCAGAACATCCTGCAAGGTATGGTGCATCTCAGAACAATCTGCAAGGTATGGTGCATCTCAGAACAACTTACAGGGTACAGTGCATCTCAAAACAACCTGCAGAGTATGGCACATCTCAGAACAACCTGCAGGGTATGGGGCATCTCAGAACACCATGCAGAGTATGGAGCATCTCAGAACAACAGGCAGAGTAGGGTGCATCTCAGAACAACCTGCAGGGTATGGTGCATCTCAAAGCAACCTGCATGGTATGGTGCATCTCAGAACAACTTGTCAGGTATGGTGCATCTCAGAACAACCTGCAGGGTATGGTGCATCTCAGAACAACATGCAGGGTATGGTCTGTCTCAGAACAACCTGCAGGGTACAGTGCATCTCAGAACAACCTGCAGAGTATGGTGCAGCTCAGAACAACATGCAGGGTACAGTGCACCTAAGAACAACCTGCAGAGTATGGTGCAGCTCAGAAGAACCTGCCATATATGGTGCATCTCAGAACAACCGGTAGGGTACGGTGTATGTCAGAACAACCTGCAGGGTACAGTACATTTCAGAACAACCTGTAGGGTATGGTGCAGCTCAGAATAACCTGCAGGGTATGCTGCATCTCAAAACAACTTGCAGGGTATGGTGCATCTCAGAACAACCTGCAGGGTATGGTACATCTCAGAACAACCTGCAGGATATGGGGCATCTCAGAACAACCTGCAGGGTATGGGGCATCTCAGAACAACCTCCCAGGTATGTTGCATCTTAGAACAACCTGCAGGATATGATGTATCTCAGGACAATCTGCAGGGTATGCTGCATCTCAGAACAACCTGCAGGGTACAGTGCATCTCAGAACAACCTGTAGGGTACGGTGCAGCTCAGAACAACCTGCAGTATATTGTGCTTCTCAGAACAACCTGCAATGTATGGTGCATCTCAGAACAACTTGCAGGTTACGGTGTATCTCAAAACAACCTGCAGAGTATGGTGCAGCTCAGAACAACCTGCAGAGTATGGTGCAGCTCAGAACAACCTGCAGGGTATGCTGCATCTCAGAACAACTTGCAGGGTACAGTGCATCTCAGAACAACCTGCAGGGTACAGTGCATCTCAGAACAACATGCAGGGTATGAGGCATCTCAGAACAACCTGCAGGGTATGGGGCATTTCAGAGCAACCTGCAGAGTAGGGTGCATCTCAGTACAACCTGCAGGGTATGGTGCATCTCAGAACAACCTGCAAGATATGGTGCATCTCAGAGCAACCTGCAGGGTATGGTCTGTTTCAGAACAACCTACAGGGTACAGTGCATCTCAGAACAACCTGCAGGATATGGTTCATCTCAGAACAACCTGCCAGGTACGGTACATCTCAGAACAACATGCAAGGTACAGTGCATCTCAGAACAACCTGCAGGGTATGGTGCATCTCAGGACAACCTGCAGGGTATGGTGCATCTCAGAGCAGCCTGTCAGGTATAGTGCATCTCAGGACAACCTGCAGGGTACGGTGCAGCTCAGAACAAACTGCAGGATACGGTGCCACTCTGAACAACTTGCAGGGTACAGTGCAGCTTAGAACAATCTGCAGGGTGTGGTTCATCTCAGAACAACCTGCAGGGTGTGGTGCATCTCTGAAAATAATTACTTTTCAGAGACATCCCTTATTCTGCTTCAAAATTTGACCCTTTTTTGATTACTATTTGAGAATATTGTTGACAAAATAGCTAGGATTGCAAAAATAAACAACAATAACTGTATTTAAAGATACATTCCTAATCAGAAAATGCATGTTCATGCAATCATATAATAACTTCCACCCACATTCTATGTGAATCATAGCAATACAAAATCGTATTTCTTAATTACTGGAGTTTGATGCTCATCTTGGCCTTTGTACCTAATATCTAAGTGAGGCTGAGAACTATGGAATAAACTTATAGCCTGGTGATCACACAGAAATATCAATAAGCTACAAACAATCATCCTAGCTTACCTTTACTAATACATTATGGAAACACATGTCATTAGTATACCTCCCATCCACATAATAAATATGGGAAACATATAAACAGCACATTAACATTACTACACAATACTTAGTATTTTTTTTTTTGGCTTTACGGTGACTACCTGCTTTCTCCTCTGCTGAAACTGTTCAGGCTGTTTACTCTTGAGGTCATTAGACTAGTGCTGCACTTACTGTTTTAGTCAGTAGACTACCATCTGCCTTTTCAGCTCAGTTGTGAGGTCACCTGAAGGTCTGAATATTTTAAAAGAATCATGCCACCTGCCAAAATCTTGGTCTTTAGATTGTCTAAGGAAATTAAGTTTTAAGGGGTCAAGGGGTCTATATCAGTTTCTAATCCTGAAATAATGTGATCAAGGGACAGTAGTAGAACTAAGCCTCATTAGTCTAATATGTTGCATTTTGCAGTATCAGCATCACTCTCACACTTGCTATACATTTCAGATCATGAATTTGAACAGTAGTGTACTTCTATACTACTATGAGTTCTTTGATGTTATTCAAGACAAATACAGTTCTTCTTCTTCCAAAATAAAATAGTGTTTCTAGCCTTGTTTGATAAATCAGCACCTACCCCTATATGTCTGCAATGAGCATGGTGAAGATCACACATATATTGGTATCTACAAACCTGCACATCTTGAGTAATCTATCACATTGTTATACATAATGTAAGTGCCAGAGAATTCCATGTTGAAGGATAACATTTAAGTGGACTGCACTTGTGCTGAGAACAAATAAGCACATTTACCAATGCCCTGCTACAGATTTCACAGGCAGTCCCCAGCCATTGTGTACATATACAGCCTGAATAGCTGCATATAGTTCTTACCATGGGTAGTATAGTACCGCCATCTGAAATTCTACACATATACCACCTGAAGAGCTGCATATAGTTCTCACCACAGGTAGTATAGTGCCACCTTCTGAAGCTCTACACATATACTGCCTGAATATCTGCATATAGTTCTCACCACGGATGGTATAGACCCACCATCTGAAGGTCTACACATATACGACCTGAATAGCTGCATATAGTTCTTACCATGGGTATTATAGAACCACCATCTGAAGCTCTACACATATACAACCTGAATAGCTGCATATAGTTCTCACCACGGGTAGTATAGAGCTGCCATCTGAAGCTGTACAATGTATGTTTTTTGGTCTGAAGATGGCAGATGTATGAGACAGACATATAGCACATGCTCGACAGCAGCTTCTTGGGGGGCATTCATTCAGCCACAGGCAAGCATTGAGGTGTCGGCCAGTGTGGAAGTGTAGGTGGCAGAGAACTGATAGAGTCAGTATGACACCTGTGAAGAGAAGGCGCAAGGTGATCATGATATTCTTGTACAATTGGCACCAGTGCAGTTACAGCAGGAGTCATGAAGTGGCTGCAGGGGGGGGGCAGGGTCATGTCGAGCTAATGGTACAGATATTCATCATAGCTTCTGAAAAATGGTCACAATTAAAAGGGTCGATGTGTGTTGTTGTATGTATTGTTACCAGGCAACTCGGTGAGTTAAGCACGTAATCACGGTCTTCAGTTCCTTTGAGCATGTTCACTGCTTTAAATACCCAAGCCACCTAAATATGTCATGCATTAAAATTAAAATCCTTTGTATGAGGCATTTACAGTAGGGAAACTTTCTCAGCCACCATACAAAAAAAAGTCACTGAACCTATCTCAAGATGAATGAGTGCATTTTTTTGCTTTTTCTGTTTATAATTAAAAAGTTGCTTGACAGTTTGTTTTATTGTAGGGTTTGTCTTATTAAAAACTCTAATACATAGTCAATAATGCTGAAACTAAGCTTAATTCATTTGATACCTGACTTACTAAGACCCTCCTTACCTTGTAATGTAGCATTAAAACATTAGTAAAGTTTCTACAGTTTTCAGTCAAAATGTAGTTACTGACAAAAATTTAAAAAATTGCAGATTTTTAGCAGACTGAGATGAAAATTGTAGGTATTATGAAAAAATCGCAGGTACCATTTTATAGTGGTTCTATCCATAAATAACATTTGCCATGCTTGGCACACAGCAACAGAGAGGACACACATTCCCATATGGACCACTGCAGGCATGGTGTTAGAATGAATCATCATCACATGGTGCTCCATGGTCAGAGGCCTTGTTCGCACTGCTTCTTTTTTCTTTTCCTCCCATGCATCTCAGTGCCCCTGTCCTTTGTTGGGTCTGTCTACTCCTGAAATTTCCATGGACATACTCCAATAGGCTTGGAGTCAGCAAGGGCCGTTAGGGTGTCCAAGGACAGCACTCCATCTGCTGCTGTAAAGCATTTTTCTTATTATGGCCTACCTTCACCCCCTTCCCTTTGATATACAGTATGTCCAAATGGCAGGTCTACAGTGGGAGACATGCTGATGTATCACCCACCTTCAAAGCAATAGCAATCCCACTCTTTGGACCACACTCCTACTCAATGTCCCCAGCCTTAACCAAGAATCATAAGTACTGAATTCTTCTATTACTGCCTTGCCCCCTGGGATGGGCACAACCATTTGTCCTTGACAGTGTTTCAAATGCCCCAGCTGTTAATTAAACCTGATTTGCCTAGGCCATAGTCAGGACATTATCCCTGGATGTCATCGAGCTGTTCATTTCTACCACTTGCTAATGCTAAGGGCACTGTAGCCAGGAATAGGAATATTCATAGATGGGCTGTCACTTTAAGATATGGCCCATAGGTTGCATTGCACTCCTCCATATCGATAAGGAAGTTTTTCAGTGGGATGTCACAACATGCCACTTCTGTGCCACAAGGTACTGCCAGTAGCATTAGGATGGTCATTTGTCATGGACATGAGTGTTAAGTGACTGCACATTATGGATGCACAGCAATACACAGCAATACAATGCTGAGGAATATCTGCAGTGCTAAGCTTGAGCAATATGTACCTGGCTGATGTATGCCTCCTAATTTGTCTTTATGTTCCTGTTACCTCTGAAGGTGCTGATTGTTGTACAGCATGATAACACATGCTTGGTGTTGAAAGATGCAATAAGCAATACATGGGATACATGGTTATACAGGGCATGAGCTGGTCAGTACAAACTGCTTGTGTCACATCACTGTGACACCCTAACTGCATGAATGCTCTTACCTTAGGTGCATTATAGGTTCATAGGTTCATAGGTTCATACTAGGCTATCTGCCCTAGGGCATTTATAAGCCTAGCCAGAGTGTGTTTGGCTTTCGCCACCCATTTTAAATTAATTTTGCTATGCCTTTTTGAGGTTAGTAGCCTCTGTCTAACAGTGACACAGAAGTGATAAACCTACGATCTCCCATCCACTCATCAAGATTCCTCTTGAAGAGAGTCAATGTGGGACTCTGCCTAACCTGGACTGGGATTTTATTCCAGAGTGAAGGGAGCCTCTGGGTTATGAATCTGTCCCTCCAGCATGTCCTATTTATTTCAGTTCTGAGGTTCAAGTCTCTCAGATGGGATTTGGATTTTCTGAGGTGCAGCATGTCCATTAATTCCGGGTTGGACATGGCTTTATAGGTCAGGGCACAGATCGCCTCTGAGCAGGCGGTATGCCACTGAGTAGAACTGGAGTTTCTTTAACCGGGCAGCATATGGCATCTGTTTGAGCCCTTTGATCCTCTTGGTGAGGTACTTTTGGGGTCTTTCCAGTTGCTGCAGGTGTCTGGTAAGGTACATCCCAAAAGGGGCATTGTACTCAATTATGGGCCTGATGAGGGATGAGTAAAGAGGTACGATGACCTCCCCTGATCTAGATGAGAATCCCTTCATGATTAGGTGGGCTATATAAAATGTTTTTCTAACCACTTTGGCCACGTGGTTGTCAAATGAGAGATTGCTATCAACTTGGGTCCCCAGGTCCCTAATGACTTCTTCTGTACTTAATGGATTACCACCTATGTGGTAATTTGTGGGCACTTTGTTTTTGCCAAAGGGGATGACTATACACTTTTGGCGTTTAGCTTGAGGCCATGGCTCTGGCACCAGTTGTCTGTTTCTATGAGGCCCTTTTGGAGGATGCTTGTGTCGGCTGGAGAGTTGATTATGGCACCCAGTTTGCAGTCATCTGCGGACTTGGTCAGCCACAGTCCTTCCGTGTTGGCCTGTACCACCGAGAAATATATACCGAACAAGAGAGGTCCCAGGACTGAGCCTTGTGGGACGCCACTTGTAACTGGTTTGGAGTCTGACATGGCTCCAGCAATTCTAACCATGTGGGTTCTGTCCTTGAGCCAGTTTGCAACCCATCTAGTGACATAGGGGTTTATATTTAAGCTGGTGAGCTTATCTATAATGCCTGAGTGGGGTATTGTATCGAAGGCTTTTGCGAGGTCCAGGTAGGCTGTGTGGACCACCTTCCCCTCGTCAATGGCCTTGGTGACTGTTTCAAAGAAATCGACCAGGTTTAAGAGGCAGGATCTGCCCTTAACAAAGCCGAACTGGGTAGGATCCAGTGTCTGTAGGTCCCCAATATCTTTATTTATGAGGTCCATGATGATCCTTTCCATAGCTTTGCAGACCAAGCTAGTCAGGCTTATGGATAGTTTCCAGGATCTGTTGAGGCACCACGGAGAGGGACCACTGTTGCACGCCACTCTTTGGGTACATATCCTGTAGTAAGGCTAAGATTGAACAGTAGTTTTATGTTTGGGTTTAGCTCTTCTTGGAGTTCATGTCCGGGACACCATCTGGTCCCATTGATGCTGTGTTTTTGCTTTGGAGAGGGTGGCTCTTACCTGAGCATCTGAAATGTCAGGGGCAGCACTCTGTTGGGATAGATATTTGTCCTTTGGTGGGGAGAGGGGAGAAGTTTGCACTGAACCTGTCAGCTAGGATGTTGGCAATGTCTGTGGGCTCGGTGTATTTTTTGTCATTTTGGACTAATTCTGAGCATATCTGGGAATTCCCACCCAGGTTCCTAACATAACTAAAGAAAGCCTTGTGATTATCCTTAGTGTCCTGTGCAATTTTTCTCTCGAAGCTGGCCTTAGACGATTTTATGAGTGCCCGTAGTTTTTGCTAATACTGATCAGAGATGCCTTCCCTTTTGGGATTTTGCTCTATCATGTAGTAGCTTCCTCCTTCTATTGTATACTTTGTTTATGGCTGGGGTCCACCAGACAGGACGCCTGCCTTTGGAGGATTGGGTCTTGGTTTTATTTGGGATTGCATGAGCCATGCATTCCTGAAGGTGTTCATAGAATGCGTTTATAAAGGATTCTGCGGTCTGGGCCATATTTTCCACAGGCCGGGGCTTTGAAGGATTGGTTTTGAGGCGTGTGAAATTGCTTTAGAGAAGTTTTTCACTGTGGTTTTCTGGGCAGGGGTGGGGTCGGATGTGAATATCCAGTGAGATTAGTTTATGGTCTGATCTTACCAGTGAGGGATACACTTCTGGTCTGGAGCATAGTGTCCCCATGTTGGTGATGATCAGGTCCAGTATGTTTTCCCTCTTGTGGGAGTGGTAACAAGTTGTTCCATAGCATTTGAGTTTATAAATTCTAGGAACCTTTGGGCTAGGGTGTTGGAGCTAGAGTAATGCTCCCAGTCTATGTTTGGGTAGTTGAAGTCACCCAGTATAATGGTGTTTGGAGAGACCTTCATATTTTCCAGTATTCTCAGGAAGGCCAAGTGGGGTTCCTGTGTTTGGGAGGGTGGTCTGTAGCAGGCTATAAACTGGAAGGCAGTTTTACCCACAGTTAGTTGCACATGGATAGTCTCTGATGCTTTGTGCTGTGCCACCAACCTGGAGGTGTGGGTATCTTTGGAATATTGATACTCCTCCTTTTGTGGTTCGGTCCAAGTTTTGGGGAAAAGCATGGTATGAGGTATAACCTGGTAGTGCTGGGGTGCTCTCGAGCCTTGAACCAGGTTTCTGTTACTGCACAGATATCGATGTTCTCCATGCTAAGGAGAGTTTAGTGCATGCATCTTGAGGTTTAGACTTCTGGCGTTGAGTAGCATTACTCTTAGTTTCTTATCCTTGTGATACCTATGGAGGTGGGTTTGTCTTTTGAGCCTTGCCTAAAAAGGCACTATGGGGTAGCAAGAGCCTTTGCCAATATCCAAAGCCCAGGGTGACAGGTGCAAGCTGTCCCATGTCATCCCAGGCTGACAGGCATTGGATCCGAATGACACCAACACTTAAGGCAATTGTTGAAATTGATCATCTTGTCTTCATATTGTGGCATCATTCTTGGTGAGGGTAAGATGCTACTCAAGGTCACATGCTCAGAGAGCTCCTCTATGTCTCTTAGCCCAGGGAGGTACATCTCAGGTCATTCACACCAGCATGGACAATGACTGAGTCATATTTGTACTTGCTTTGGAGTGACCTGAGTGCTTGTGTTGATCCTAGCGCCTGACAGGCAGCTCACCATGACCTTCTCCTTGTTCAGCCTGGTGGCGGGACGTCAGTGTGCCTGACGATAGAGTCAACTATTACAAGTGTATCAGGTGTGTTGTTTAGCCTTAAGGGCTTTGACTGTCGGCACACTGGCTTTGTGAGCTATGTGTTGCACGTGTTTTGTTTTGGGGTAGCGGTTGCTTGGGTGTCTGCTTTGGAGGTCTCTGCTGCTTAGGCAGATTTTTATTTAGAGCCTCAGTATGTTTTGTGTGTTTATGTGTTTGGTTTGTTGTCGTGGTAGGTCTATGTGAGACTGGAATTGTAGTGAGTGTGGTTTCCTTCTCCTCCTGACTGGTTACGCCAGTACTGAGTTGAGAGAGCTTAGCCTCCAGTTTGGCTATATGGTTGCATCTCTCACATGTGTTGGCATTTGTTGGGAGGAGGAGAGGGTTGTCTGTGTACATGAGGCAGTTGTAACATTGCCTCAAGATTCCCAGATTCACCAGCTGGACCGGAGAGGAGATTGACAACTGACCTTTGGACATGCTAGAATAGTATTGGGAATTCCTTTATAATTGAAAAAGGGCCAATGGGGAACAAGGTACTCAAGGGAGTTTGTGAGGGTGTAGTGCTTTTAATTTTTAGAGCTGACTTATATAATTGCTTTAGTGAGCAAGTGCCAGGTAACTTAAATGCAATGTGTTACAGGTAACTTAAATGCAAAAACGACAAACAGTAACTTTCTTTCAAGTGAAACAAGGAAATAAGTACAGTAAGCAATGCAGATATCACTAGGGATCCACAGAAGTGCTAAAAGGCTTTTAGGTGGAATTAGCGTTTCAGGAAATAAACAAACAACAAGCATACAAATAAAGCTATATTCAGCAGGCCTGGATCTAGTCTATGCTACAGCAAACAAGGTGTACCAATTTCAGTAAGAAACCGTTAGAATATGCAGGCACTATAAGCCTCTAACCAGAAATTCCCTGCTCAGAAGGGCAGAGTCCAGCCTCTCCTCCCACAAGAGTGCAGACCGCAATCCTTCTTAACGTAAAATAACTGGCCTGAAGCTCAAGTGCTTAAACCAGAACTAATACACTTTTAGTGCACATGTAACCAGGTAAGATACTTTCATTCTTTTCACCAGTTATTGCCATGTCACTATTCTCAATGCATACTGGGCCTGTGTATCTCCTACCAGCATCTGGTGTTCCTTCCCTGTATTCTCATCAACATTATCTTCCTTCTCCACCTGCTGCTTAGCTTCCAGTATAAAAAGTAGTGGTGAAAGATGTCCACCCTTCTACGTAGAGGATAGCAATCTCATTTGCTCATTACAAATCTTTGTGGAATCTCACACACAGACATACACACACATAGTCTGTGACTACCCAAAATGTGTTCTTGGGCATATACTGGGAGACACCCTTGGATGTGTCTTGGCATTAAAATCAGGGTTTAATCAACCCAAGGGCATGTTAAATAATACCCTAGGTTAGCCTCTGTACTTTAATCACTCTTTTCTCCATTGCAGTCAGTGGTTTGTGGGTGATATGTAAAGCTAAATCTTTAACTGTAAGTACCATTACCTATAAGTAGATAAAAAAGTATATTATGTATTCTCATCTGTGCTTGTGGTAACAGTATACTTGTCTATGCAGTTGCTTGTTTGACACTTGTGCCTCTTTTGTTTATCTACCTTGTAGGCACATAGGTTGTGCACATCTACAAACATTTGCTGTAGTGTGCATGTCCTCCAGATGTGTACATGGGTACAATGCTGGACTACTTGGCATTAATATAAGTTGTTAAGTCATCTGCTGAACAGAATGCCTAGCAATCATAAGATGTCATCTTTTTCTATTTATATACATAGCTGCATTATCATCTGTGTGCATATTAATGGTAACATGGATATTGGCCGTAGCAACAAGGACTCTAGAGATCAGGGCTATGATATAAAATACCTCTGTGGCCACATGGTGCTTGTCAGATGTTCTTGAAATCTCCATGTTGTTTTCTACCTGGTCATACATGACTTTAAAACATTATCTATTATGCAAAAAGCAGTAGTTTAATACCCACTATGTCCATCTATACCATTAAAATGCACCAAAGGCCAGTATACCCAGTGATTGACATGTGTTGTTTCCAGTGATATGAGGTTGCCCCGCAGGCCATGTGCTATCATATGTAGGGCAGACATGCACCTAATTAGTTCTTTATCCATATCCAGGTCAGAAATTTGGCCGAGGAACAGGGAACCTTGGTTTCTGCCACCTTGCAAACCTCACCTGTAATTGCAGCTGCTCTTCTCTTGTACCCATGTGAGTATTTTGGTGTATCATGTTGCTAGCAAATGGGAACATTTTACCTTCAGTATGGAGTTTTCTGACGTCCTACACTATTTTTTTTTACATTTTTATAAGGATGGAGATCTGCTGTTTGCTAAGAGGCTCATGTGTTAAATACCTTTGGCTAGATCCTTCATGTCAGGCTCTGTCATTAGCATGTATTATGCTCTGGATAGGATGCTGCAAATGTTACAGTTACATCTTTGTATAGTTCCTACTGACAGGGGCTATGCTTTTGTCTTGTGTCTTAACACTTCAAACAGAATTTTTGACATTAGCCACACCTTGTGAAATAACCATCACATGCCTATTTCACTGCTCTAAAGTCTGATTCTGCACAGTGACTAGAAAAATAATCATTTAGGACCAAACCCCAATGATATCACTGCAATTTATAAGATGGGATTTTAGGTTAAAAATGTTTAAAACTGTAAATAAAAATGTTACTGTTATGCATTTCATTTAGTAAATACACCCGTATTAAGTATCACCATCTTTAGTGTTTTGTCACCAGCTGCAAGGTGTTTTATAGCTCAAAAATGACAGCTGTCATTTATTAACACAAAGGGAAATTTTTTGTTTAATGTGTAAAATTATCAAAGATTTAATGTGAAAATCTGTAAGACTTTTTTCATGATACAAATCCATAAAACATTATAGTATAAGTTAGGTACAAACACTAAAATTCACCAAAGTCATGAACCTGTATTAAACTAGGCATATCATTGCTGGAGACTTTCTGTGTCCAGACAGAGTGCTCTTCAAACTATCTGGAGATATACAGAGCTAAGTATATTTTTCTGGCACTTCAGAGTTGTGTACTATTAATTGCTGTTTGACTAATTTTACATTTATATCATTGCTGGCTGACTTCAGAGTTGGGCACTGTTATTTTTGCTTCACTGTATAGTTTTTCAGATCTCTGCTGAAGGTGTTGGTTTTCCCCTACCCACTCTCACTATTCCTGTGTTGTTGTTTAAATTTGGAGGCTTTTGCAGTTGTCCTACCACACTGTAGATTTGATCTGGGAAACTCCCTCCAGTCCCATCTCTTTACCTCATTCTACCCAATAGACTCCTTCTGCACTTGTTTTTAGTCATTTTCAATTTAATTGCATTTTTTTAAACTGTTTGGTATAACATTGCTACATACTCAATTGTGCTAGCTTGCACTGCATTTGAATTGTTTTTACTGCTGCTTTAGCTACTTTTCTGTATATATATATATATATATATATATATATATATATATATATATATATATATATATATATATATATGTAAGCCTGTTTCCTACCTTTCCTGTAACTAGTATAGTCCACATACAGATTTGCTGTATCCAGGACTGTATCTAAGCTTCTGAGCCCCCCAAGCTTTCTGTGTTGGAGGGAAGCCTTCTAGCTTATCAGTAGGAGTGGTAAGCACTAGGTAACCTATCAACCATATAAGGAGTGGTTCTGGCCCAGAAATTGTAGTTATTGGCCATTTGGGCAGTTTTCCATCTCTCTCAACTTTCTGATTTAAAAGCCCGTATTTGCACTTGTTTCCCCCCTTTCCTGTAACTAGTTTAGTCCAGATGCAGATTCTTAGTTTTATCTCTTGAATATGCTTATTCGTGATCAAAACTTGTTTAGAACTTGTAAGCACTAAATAACCTACTAATTACTACAGCACTAAACCTTTCTCATTACCTAGAGGAAAACAGTTCTGGTACTTACTTTCCTCACTTGCTTAGAGAAAAACAGATCTTGTACTCACTTTCCTCACTTATTTAGAGGAAAATAGTTTTTTATTCAGGCATGTCCAAGGGTCAGCTCCCCAGTGTTCTCTCCTGTCTATCTGATGAATCTGGGCATTTTGGGGCAATGTAGAAATTGCCTTATGTACACAGATAACCCTCTCCTCCTCCCACCCTACACTACAATCTGTGAGAGATGCACTTATCTAGCCAAACTGGAGGTAAAGCTCTCTCCAATCAAGACTGAACTTAACAGTCAAGAGGATAAGGTAAACAGTTGCACCACACCACACTCATCACATAGTCCCACTAAACCTACACCACCAAAATCCACACATAGAAACACAAAAACATTCAAAGAGGCTCTCAATAATAATCTGCTCAAGCAACAGAGACCTCCAAAGCAGAAATGCAAGCAACCTCCACCCCCAACACAACCCAAATGACACATAGCCCGCAAACTCAGTGTGACACTCAACCACAGCCAATAAGGCAAAACAATGTATCCAACACACTAGTCATAGGTTTCTCCATAGTCAGGCACACTGATGTCCCACTCACCAGGCTAAACAAGGAGAAGGTTACTGTCAGCTGCCTGTTGGGTGCCAGGATCCTCCACATAACCCACACACTCAGGTCACTCCACAACAAGTACAGATATGACTCTGTCATTGCCCATGTTGGTGTGAACGACTTGAGGCATACCTCCCTGGACTACATGAAAAGAGACATGGAAGAGCTCTCTGATCTTGTAGGCCAGGCAGGTATGACCCTAGCCCTGAGTAGCATTCTGCCCTCACCCAGAATGATGCCGCAGTACAAGGACAAAATGATTGACTTCAACAATTGGCTAAGCTTCTGGTGTCATTCTAAAGGGATCCAGTATCTGTCTGCCTGGGATGACATGGTCGACAGACCGCAATGCTTTGCCAGAGATGGCCTCCACCTGTTACCCCTGGGATTACGGATACTGGCTAAGGTTCTTGCTGCCCCTATACTGCCTTTTTTAGGCAAGGTTCAAATGACAAATTCACCACCATAACAGGAACAGGCAAGCAAAAACTGAGGGTGATGCTACTCAATGTTAGAAGCCTAAATCTCAAAATGCACTCACTCAAGGCACTCCTTAAAATGGAGAACATCGATATCTGTGCAGTGACTGAGACCTGGTTCAAGGATCCAGAGAGCACCCCTGCACTACCAGGCTATAACTCATACCACACTTTCCGGCCATGTAAACTGGACCGGAACACCAAAGGTGGAGGTGTGTCCATATTCATTAAGGATATCCACACCTCCGGGCTAGTTGCTCAGAATAATGCAGCCGAGGTTATCCAAGTGCAACTAACTCTGGGCAAAACTGCAATCCAAATTGTAGCTTGCTACAGATCCCCCCACCATGCCCTAGGATTCCCACTCCTCTTTTCTTGATGTACTGGAAAATATTAGGGTTCAACCAAGCACCCTAATAATGGGCAGTTTCAACTACCCCACCATTAACTGGGAAAACTACTCATGTACCAACTCCTTTGTACAACGCTTTCTGGAATTCATAAACTCCAACACCCTGGATCAACTTATCCACACCCCCACCAGGGGCAACAATATCCTAGATCTAGTCATTGCCAACATGAGTGACTGGTGTTCCACACCTGACGTCAATGCCTCATTGATCCAATCTGACCATAAGCTAATTACCCTAGATATCCACATCCTGCCCCCACCCCCATTAAGGAAACCATGGTAAAAAATTTCTCCAAAGCCAACTTCATGCTTCTTAAGACAGAAGTGGTGAACTTCATGACACCCATGCAGATGGACAATACAGTTACAACTACTGAATCCTACACAATTGCACTTTATAAGCACTTACACGAGTGCATGGATCATGCTATCCCAAGCAGAACCAAGACGCTATCCTCCAAAAAAAGGAAGCCAATCTGGTGGTCCTCTTCTATAAACAAACTGTACAACAGAAGGAAGAAACTGTTGCAAAAGAGAGTAAAATCCCATGAGTGGAGGAGCTCCCTGGTCAGCCTCAGTAAGAAGCTGCAATCCCTGATAATATCCTCCAAAGCTAGTTACGAAAACAAAATTGCCACTGATTCTAAAGACAACCACAAAGCATTCTATAGCTATGTCAAGATTCTCAATGGCAACACTCAGATCTGCTCTGAGTTACAGCACAATGGCACTAAATATACAGACCCAACTGATATCATTGCCAACATCCTGGCAGATAGGTTCAGTGCTAATTTTATCCCCCTCTCACCCCCTAAAGAGCAAATCTCTATACCAGAAGAATGCAAAGTTCCTGTAATCACGGCTGCACAGGTAAAAACCACACTCTCCAAAGCCAAGAACACAGCATCCATGGGACCAGACAGCATCCCTGGCTGCATTCTACATGAACTACAGAATGAACTGGCACCCCACATAAGTACCATGTTCAATCATAGCCTCACCTCAGGCTTTGTGCCTGCTGAATGGTGCACAGCGACGGTTATCCCACTCCACAAGGTGGAGCCACCACAGAGCCCGGGAACTACCACCCATTAGCCTGACGAGCCTGGTCTGCAAGGCCATGGAACATATCATCATGGAACTTATAAACAAAGACATTTATAATCTCCAAACTCTGAACCCCACCTAGTTTGGGTTTGTAAAAGGCAGATCATGTCTCCTAAACCTAACAGACTTCTTTGAAGCAGTCACCAAAGCTGTAGACGAGGGTAAGGTGGCTCACACAGCCTATCTAGATCTTGCCAAGGCTTTTGACACCATCGCCAACTCTGGAATTATAGATAAACTCACTAAACTAGGTATAAATCCCTATGTCACAAGATGGGTTGCCAACTGGCTCACAGCCAGAACCCACACTGTGAAAGTAGCAGACTCCAAATCTGACTTCAGACCAGTGACAAGTGGAGTACCACAGGGTTCAGTCCTGGGTCCTCTCCTGTTTGGTATCTACTTTTCTGAAGTACAGGCTAACACAGAATGTCTTTGGCTAATGAAGTTCACAGATAATTGCAAACTAGGAGCCATAATCAAAACTCCTAATGATGTGGACATCCTACAAAAGGGCCTCACTGAGACAGATGCCTGGTGTCAAAGCCATGGCCTCAAGCTCAATGCCAAAAAGTGCATTGTCATTCCCTTTGGTAAAAACTCTGTACCCATGAACTACATCATAGGCGGTAGTATACTTAACACTAAAAGTGTGATAAGAGACATTGGGACACAGGTGGACAGTAGTCTCTCCTTTGATAATTACATCGCCACAGTAGTCGGGAAATCCTTCTGCATGGCACACCTCATCATAAAAGGTTTCTCATCCAGAAAAAAAGAGGTCATTGTTCCCCTCTACTCATCACTCATTAGACCCATTATAGAGTACAACGCTCCTTTTGGTATGTACCCCACAAGACATGTACAACAACTGGAAAGGCTGCAGAAATACCTCACAAAGAGGATTACCAGCCTCAAACAGATGCCCTACGCAGACCGTCTCAAAAAACTCCAGCTTTACTTCGTCACATATCGCCTACTCAGAGGTGATCTCTGCCTAACATACAAAGCTATGTCAAACCCAAAGCTGTTGGACATGCGCCACTTAAAGAAATCCCAATGTCTCAGAGCTACATGCTCTAGGGACCTAAATTTGTCACCACAATAAACAGAACATGCCGGAGGGTAAGATTCCTGTCCCAGAGACTTCCCATACTCTGGAATAAACTACCTATCTATATCAAACAAAGCTCCTCATTAGCACTCTTCAAGAAAAATCTTGATGACTGGACGGGAAATAGGAAATTCACCCCGGGGATCACTTCTGTGGCTCTGCTCGACAGTGGCACAGGAAAATAATTTTCTTGGCTGGCAAAAGCCAGGGTACCTTTTTGGCTGGCCTTGTATAGGCCCCAGCGCCAATAGCCTAGTACCTACCTATGAACCTATATAAATCCAATCTTGTATTTCTGACTGTTTCAGTACTTTTACTCCAGACTTGAAACAAAGGCATCTTCAGAGCACATTATAAATGCAACAGCTATTCACTTATCTCTCAGCATGATGCCACATTTTATTATTCCAGCAAAAATGCCATATTGCAATATGTACAAGAAAACATTCAGCATCAGGAAATAACTTGTGTGCCATCTATGTTTCTTTCCCAAATGGTTACAATAATAATGACAACGCATAATTTAAGAAGCATAGTAGGAACAAATCCTCGGTTCCATCATAGCTGTAAAAATGTTAAAAACAAACTTTAGTCTTCAGTAAAAACTGAAGATTAAAGTTTGTTTTTAACATTTTTACAGCTGTGTTGGAACCGAGGATTTTTTCCTACTACATTTCTACATTTATGCTCGGGGCCTTCAGCAATACAGCTATGTTTTCTTCATCATAATTTAAGAAGCAGTTTTTTCATTAACATGAAAACAAATGTAATTTCAAAGCTGGCCACCAAAAACAAATAAAGCAGCAATCTGCATGTACTTAGTTACAATAAAAACACTTGGGATATAGCTATATTCCATAAAAAAATGTACACACACACACACATATATATATATATATATATATATATATATATATATATATATATATATATATATATATATATATATATATATATATATAGATAGATAGCTAAATCCCACAATGCAAAGCATAACAATGCATACTGGTGTATAAACAGATAGAAATTGCTTAATTTTGCATTTATTATTCCAAGTTACTTCTTTTGAGAAGGGTTTTCTATTAATACTTTCTTCTAGAAGTGCATTTTTAGCTCAACAATACTCAGACAATCACTCTTCCGACATTATGTGGTCTTTGTGCCATGCATTTCTTTGTTTGTGCTATTCCATTTCCTAGGCCCACTCATTGCACTCAATAACCCTCTTCCTTCCTTCCTACCTTCCTGTCTACAACTGCTGAGCACACTGTTTCATCTCAGAAATAACATACCCAGAAACAGCAGCAAAAATAAAATATTTGTAAGATAAAATAAAGCTTCAGACCATCACAACAGGGTCCAGACAGAGTAATGAATACATGTTTAAACACCATTGTGGTCATGCTGACAGATACCAGACAGTAATAGCCCTACAGAAACGTGTCATATATGCGTGCAAGACTGCTACTTATAGTACATATTTTACTTTCTCAAAATAAAACACTCAACAGTAACTGCAGAAAAAATATTCAGAAGACAAAGCAGATCTTCTGACTCCCGAGCATCACTAAAATAGGCATGTGAGTAACTGCATAGAATCGGATATGTTTTCATTTTATTTTTATTTATTTATTTTACAGTTTGTTTACTGGGATAGTCCATTTGGCCAAGAAGAGCCCATTTTCAATGGAGTCCCATTGCTCCATGGACAACAATATAATATGAAGACAATGCATTTACATTTATGTAATACTATTGAAGAACAATGGTATTACATAACATGATAAAAAATTTACGATTGCTGGAAAAATTCAGTTAAAAAAGTAAAAGGTGAAATTGCACACAGACACAAACACATGCGCACACACACACACACACACACACACACGCGCGCACACACAGACGCACACACAGACACAGACACACAGACACACACACACACACACACACACACACACACACACACACACACACACATCAATTAAAATAAGAAAAATCCATTGGTGCATGTTGTTGTGTCTTTCGGCTTTTCCCAGTTAGGGGTCGCCACAGCAGAACTCCGGTCCGCTAATGATTGGTAGTGGATTTTTACATACCGGGTTACCAGCCCTGACGCACAACCTTCAATGAAGGCTCGCCCCATTCACGTATGCCTCCACACAGAAGACGCTCTAGCTGAGAATCAAACGGGACAACGTCTTGCTATGAGGCGACTACGCTACCGCAGCACCTTATTCCTGTTAAATTTGTTAGAATGTGAAATAACACAGGGTTGGCATTGCATTTTTACATGAAATCTTAGCAGAGTTAAAGTCGAATGGGGGATAAGAGGTGTTAATTGTTGATAGGAAATAAGAAAACAAATAGAGGAAGAGTAGGACCAAATGAGAAAAATGAAGATGGTGGTAGTCAGAGTTCAGTATGATGAAGAGAAGAGAGAAGTAAAGGAGTATGAGAAATTTTGTTTCTTGTTTGAAAGAAAAATAATTATTATGGGCAGTGTTTTATGTTCACATATTTTGTTTGTTACCTGGAGTGTTGGAGCTGATCCAAAGAGGTTCAGTTTCTGCTTTAATAAAGCAGAAGGTGACTTCTTTACCTACAACAAACTGCCACATCAACTTACAGCAAATATACCTTCAAGGACAGATGCAACAATGTCCCCTGGTAGTTTGTAAACAAGCTGGTGACCTCATTAAATGGCGTCATTTCCAGAAAAGGACCACTCAAAACAGGACAGGAAAATGAAATACGTTAGAAGGTTTACAGTTCAGAGAAAAGATACTAAGAAAGAACTAAATAACTCAAGACATTTTGATGAGAGTGTCAGTACAAAGCATGCATTCTCATATCTGTAAAGTAGAAATGCCCTTTGTAGTCATGCTAAAAGAATCAGCAAAACTAACAGCACTACAAGATGGAGTATCTAAACATAATGAGTGTGGTTCTTTTGTCAGCAGAGATATAATGTCACTCACCACTATAAGTCAGGAAGAAGGCAAAGAATCAGGTTAAATGAGGTATTCCACAGGAAGGAAACAAACTTCCTAGAGAGAACTGTCAGCTCATGGAAGTAACTCGTTAAAAACACAACAGGAAAAACTGTGACAAAGACTTTTTGGCATCAGTATACAGACAGAAACTGTAGACATGAGAGCTTTATATAATGTATGTATGAAAAGAGAGCTCACCTCCGAGGAAAACAGAAAAGAAGATGGCGTTTGAATTGATGAATAAGTTTGTTTTACCACTGAGTCACTGGCTCGATGTTTAGTCATCGAACAGCACGTTCATCAAATGACTGTTCATCGAACACTAAACATTGAACCTTTCATTAATCGAAAGGCCAAATCATCATAAAACTTTGCATCGAATGATGATAGTTGGCCAACATCAAGGAAGCAGGAACGGAGCAGTTAGGTAACTTAGCTATAAAGAAACCTGCCCTTTCTCCATGTAGGGTGATCTCAGAGTTGGTATTTATAATTAGCGTGGAGGGGCACAGTCCTTCCACATAGCGGGGGTGTAGTGTCCGGTGTTCACCTAATCCTCCTCTTGTGAGGGGCAGCACTGCCACACTCCCCGCTAATTATATATACCAACTCTGAGATTGCACTTCAGCGGGGAAAAGGCAGATTTCCTTATACCTAAGTTATGGGTAAGTACTGCTTCATTGATGTTGGCCAACTATCATTGTTCAATGTAAAGTTTTACAAAGTTTTGGCCTTTTGATTAAAGGAAGGTTCGATGATTAGAGTTTGATGAACAGCCGTTGATGAGTAAACATTGACCCTGAGTCACTCAAGTTATTGTAGTTTGCAGGTGCTTCCTTTTAAGACCATCCTGAATGCTGGAATGTGTAGTTTTATCAAAACTTTTATGTAAAAGTAGGAGCTTAGGTAAGTGACTGACCAGAACATAAAAGGAGTGATTCAAGAGACAGGAGTGTGAATGGATTGGGATTTTTCATAATACAAGAACAGTGGAAAAAGCAGCAGTAAAAAAGCAAGAAGCTAGCATAAACAATGCAGTGTTATAACTTAATCAGGACAAGAGAGGGAGCCTTAGGATGTAAATTTCTAAGAAGTAATACTGCTGAGGCAGAAATAAGCAACTCTCTTTTCAAACTTTAGGAACTGAAGCTGATGAAAAGGAAACAGCCATGATGAATAAACCGTAAACCTTTGTCTTGACAGCTTCTCAGATTTCAAAAAGAAAAAGGGTTTAATTAATGACTGGCTTCCCACATCTATTTGTAAAGACTAAATGGAGTATAATGAAGTGTTTACATTGCCATTACGTTTAATGCCAGCTCTGCAATAAATGAACTGACACCACCAGCATTTATTTTTACATCTTCTAGCCTGTGTTTAACTGCCAGCATCACAATGAACATTTAGATCTACATATCGGGATAGGAGGAACATATTTCCCAAAATTATTTTTTATTATTTTACAACTAATATATTTTCTCCAAAATTATTTTGGGGACTGTTATTTGTTGGTCACAACAATTTTCTTATAGTACTCGGTGGAGAAACATGACAGATGTGATGAAACTGTTATAAGTTAAGAGACAGCAAAGTTACACTGTTATGGACTGCAGAACAGTTTATTCCACAAAACTGACTTATACAGAGATGATGGCATGTCTTTAACTGATGTAGATGAATTCAGAACTACATGTTGGAACTCACAGCTCCAGGCCAAAGGGAATCTGTAAATCCATAACAGGGAAGCACATTAATGCTGTCCACCCTGCTATATTTCACATTAGCATAAAACATGCTGACAGATTAACCTTTTGTGCTTGCCATGTGCTCGCAACAGTGTCCGATACTAACAGTTCCTTGTCTACAACATGAGAAATAAATCCACCCAGTTCATGAAGTACAAGACTTTAGTATCCTGCTCTATTCTACTGAAACATTTTCTTAAATTCCTGTTATGTGGCTTGTGTTGAATTGCACACAGGCTGTTATACCAGACTTGAAACACTGAATACATAAAACAATTAACTTTTTTACCATCACTGTGAAAGAGCTGTGGAGATTCATACTGTCCCCTTTTTACATTTTGTGTGTTCCTCTGTCTGCTCCATCAATGTGTACATATTGAAATATTTCAAAGCCTCTCCTTGCTATGAGTTCAGCAGGCTGCTCCATCGCTATGTACACAGTGATGAGTTTCACACTCTCCTACTTATTACATTTTGTGTTCCTCTGTCTGCACCACTGATCTCTACACACCGCAGATGCTCACAGTCTCCCCTTTATGTATTTAGTTCTCTTCCCTTTCTTCTTCTTCTTCTTCTTATTTTGGCTTTTCCCGGTTAGGGGTCGCCACAGCGGAACTCCAGTCCGCTAATGATTGGCAGTAGATTTTTACGGTGCCAGCTCGATGCCCAACCTTCAATGAAGGCATGTCCATTCACGCATGTCTTTCGAACGCCACTCGACCACAGGGAGGACATGCAGACTCCTCACAGAAGGCACTCCAGCCGAGAATTGAACTGGAGAACCTCTTGCTGTGAGGTGACAATGCTACCGCTGCACCACTTCCCTAATGTGTACATACTGAGCAGTTTCACAGTCTCTCCTTCCTACATTCTGTGTTCAGCTCAATATTGAATAAATGAGCATGTATATATTTGAGGCATTTACAGTCTACCCTTTGTACATCCTGTGCTTCGCTCTCTGTCTCTCGCTCACTCTTTTTCTGTGCTATCAATATGTACACATTGAGGATGTACACAATCTCCCCATCTACATTCTGTATTCCTTTTTCTGCTCCATCAATATGTACATACTGAGGATGTTCACAGTCTTCCCTTCCTACATTCTGTGTTCATCTCCCTGCTACATCAGTGTGAATGTACTGGAGATGTTCCCAATCTCCCCTTCCTACAGTCTGTGTTCAGCTACCTATTGTATCAATGTGTACATACTGCAGATATTCAGAGATTCCCCTTCCTACATTATGTGTTTAGCTCTTTGTTTCATCAATGTGAACATAATGGACATGTTCACAGTCTCCCCTTTCTACATTCTTTCAGTTCTCTGTTTCATTGATGTGTGCATGCTGAGAATGTTCATAGGCTCTCCTTCCTACATTCTGTGTTCATTTCTTTGCCTCATCAGTGTGAACATATTGGAGATGTTCACATTCTATCATTTCTGCATTCTGTGTTCAGCTTTCTATTTCATCAATGCGTACATACTGAAGACCTTTAAGCCCACTGAACATGTGGGAGGAGGAACAGACAAATATAGGTTTTGTAAAACCAAACTGTAAACAGTTGCACACCTTCTTGCAGGTTGTGACATACTAATGGCAGAAGGACTGTATACTGAAAGGCATAATAATGTGGCAAAACTGTTACACTGAGGATTGTGCAAACATTATGGTACTGAAGTGGCTGAAAACCACTGGAGACATGAGCCACAGAGCATCACAGAAAGTGACGAAGTTTATATCAGATGGGACCACTCATTACCAACAGTTCAAAAGATAGATGCTAGAAAACTGGATATAGTGGCTCAACAAAAGAAGACAAGAGTAGCACTGGTCATTGAAAGTGAAAATAAAAATATGTCTATGCACTTTATAGGCATAATAGTCAATACTGTGATCATGGTTTTGTTTTTCAAGTTGTAGAAAAAGTGAAACAGAATTTAAGAGGGGGCTGCCCTAGAAGGAGTTATTTGAAAAATGTAAATTAAAACAGTAATTAATTATCGATGCTGAAAAGTTACCAGGGTCAATGATTATTCTTCCAATGTGATTAAAGCATTAAAGGTGTAAATTATAACACTGTTATATTAAATCACAATTAAACAATAGACTGGAATGTATTAGGTTACAATAAGATAATTTATATGCATTTTTAAACTAATTTAAAATGTTTTAAAAATTATAATATTTCAGTGTGGGTAAAAGGTGTGTGTTTTAGTGTAGTGCTTATGTGCTATGTCAAGAGTGTTTAAATGAAGAGCTGTTTTTATATGCAGATTCTGATGAAGTTTGTATACATTAAGAACAAAAGTGCTTAATCACTTAATAAAAGAAATTTCAACATGCTTTGGATGGTTTCTGTCTGCTATGGTTTCCTGAGTATTTTATTTAACATATCCTCCTAGTAAGGAAAGGTAATTGTGGTAGAGGCAGAGATGGCAAAGCTGTTTCCAGTGAAGTAGTAGGTGCATAAACCACTGGTATCCACACTAAGCCACAAATGGTGGTTAGAGAAGGTAAGATCAATAGTCCTAGTGAATGAAGACCTAGAAGTTAACTGGACTGAAGGCACAAAAGTTTAAGGAAATACTTATGACTTAAGCACCTCAAGAAGAAGAGGAATTAGGTGGAGTTGAAGAAGAATGACAGGATCTCAAAATGGCATGAGTGAGCAGTATAGAACAAATACGTGGCTGAGCAGTTTATGAAAATAAAGTACATAAGAAAAATTGGTACTGAAATGAGAAGTTCAGGATGTTATGAAAAGAAAGAAGTGCAGAAAAAAGTGGGAGACAGAAAAGATGGACCAGGATAAGAAGGAGTACTATCTGGCTAACAAAGAGGCTAAGAGAGCAGTCATAGCAAACAACAAGGCATCAGAGGCATTCTACCATCTTCTGGAAAGTGACTCAGCAGATGGAACAAAGAAACTAGCAAGATGCAAGGCAAAGACAGAAAGATAAAGAAGATAGTCATCAGACATCATTCATAAGGGATGCCAACAGTAACCTGCTTATCAGTCCAAAGAACATCAAAAACAGGTGGAAGAAATACTTCCAGCAGCTTCTGAATGAAAAAAAAGAAAAAAATACAAAAACAGTACAGCTACAGACAGAGCCCATAATGAAAGAGAAGAACAGCCCACCATAGAAGTAAGAAAAGCACTAAGGAAAATGAAGCTAGGGAAAGCAGCAGGCTCAGATGAGGTCACAATGAAAATAATCTAGCTGTTGGGTGGGTTAGGGGAGAAATGACTTGAGAAGGTGTGTCCCAAATAAGTGGAGCATAAGCATACTAGTGCTAGTGTACAAGAGCAAAGGGGACATTCAGAATTCTGGGCAGTATAGAGCTATCAGACTCCTAGCAAACAGCATGAAATTGCTGGAGAATGTAACTGATAAATGAATTTGCATGGCAGTAGAAAGTAAGATTGGGGCTGAGCAGTCTGCAAACCAGAATGCAGCAGAATGCACCAGGTCAATTGTGATACAGATCAGAATGTGACACATTGTGGTTAATGTGTTTGCCTTACAAACACAAGGTACAGGGTTTGAATCTCACAGGGATAACTGGCTAGGCTTAAAATGGCTCGCAAGGGCAGTTAGCCTAGTACTAACCTATGAACCTATGAACCTATGAACAGTTGACCTGATGTTTTCAGTGAGAGAGGTAGATGAGAAGAAGCTAGAGATCAGAAAAGTTCAACTGGACAATTCTAGACTTGGAGGAAGCTTAAGGTCTTAAGAAAGCTGACTTGGGCACCATTGTCATGGATTGAATTCCCAGAAACATTAGTAAAATTAGTGCAGGCTATGTACAAGGACCCAATGACTCAAGTATGAATAGTGATTGGTCTCACAGTGTGGTTCCCAGGGGAGGTGGGTATGCACCACAGGTCAGCTCTAAACTCACTGCATTCATGCTTGTGATGGACTACATTAGCAAACAGGTTTGAGGGACAGATCAACAAATGTATTTATGCAAATAATGTGGCATTAAGTAGACCCTGAATAAGAACTTCAGCAAATGATAGGGGAATGGAAGTGAAGGCACATGGAATGAAACTGGGTACAGAAAAGACAGCTATCATAGCAGCAAATGGGGGAAATCAGAAGAAGCTGATAGTGATAGTGAGATAGAAGGGAAAATAGTGGAACAGATTAACAGCTTCTAGTACTTGTGGGGGGTGATTGAGGAGAAGGGAAGCCTCAATGAGGAGGTCAAAGTTAGAATTAGAGGAGCTGCAGCCAACTGGCACAGTGTCAGGGGTAGTGTATGACAGAAGAATGCTAAGGAAGCTGAAAAGTAAGGTGTACTTTGGGCGGCACAGTGGTGCAGCGGTTAACATTGTCGCCTCACAGCAAGAGGTTCTCGGTCGATTTCGGCTGGGGTGCCTTCTGTGTGGAGTTGCATGTTCTCCTGTGTTCGCGTGAGTTTCCTCAAAGACATGCATTTGGAGCATTTCTCCCGGGCCTCCGCTGAAAACAGGATCTGTGGAACCTAGTCGGACATTCCCGGTCAACAAATGTTAAATAAAAATAAAAAAATAAATAAAAAAGTGTACAAAACAGTGGTGCAGCCATTACTACTGTATGGTACAGATACCTGGACAGTGAAGACAGAGCAGTTGAAGCTAGAGGTGACAGAGATGAAGTGATTGAGACAGTTGGTAGGATACACACTATGGGATAGATGAAGAAATGAGAGCATCAGAGCAGAAGCAAAAGTACCTCCAATTGCAGAGAAAATCAGAGAACAGATTGTGGTTGTTTGAGTACATATGCAGAAAAGCAGAAGACAATCTGATTAAGAAGATCTGGGAGACAGTGGAAGAAGGTAGGCAGAAGGCAAGAGTAGATAAGGGTGCTGGTGAAGAAATGGATGAATTTTGTGAAAGAAGACCTGCAACAGTCAGACATAACCATTGAAGAAGGAAGGAGAGTGGTACTGAATCGAGAAAGATTTTAACAGTCAGTGGGTGAGGCTGGTGCATCAACAGGGCCAGAAATATTTCCAGCGATCCAGCGCATCCTGCCAATGGTCTGTACACTCACCTGTCGTCAGGCAGGAGATACAGAAGCCTGCACTGTAAGACCACCAGACTAAAAAACAGTTTCCTTCTGCTCTCCATTAGACTGTTGAACTTTTGGGAAAAACAAACCATGATGTCTGTTACATAACTAGCCTAATTTTTTTTATGTGCAGTAACCAAGCAAGCTACTAAAAGGTAGCCCACCTACACACTGAAGGACACTCTGGTCCGCTAATGATTGGCAGTAGATTTTTACATACCGAGTTGCCAGCTCTGATGCACAACCTTCACCGAAGGTACGCCCATTCACACATGTCTTCATACAGAAGACGCTTTAGCTGAGAATCGAACAGGACAACGTCTTACTGTGAGGCGACAACGCTACCGCAGCACCACCACCGCAGTTAATTAATTCATAAATAACCATCTAATTCTAATTCTTATTAATTAGGTGTTTTGGACTAATTCTAATTAAAATGTCTTAATTAGAAGCTTAATTAGATATATTTTACAATCAAAATAAAATTGCATAACAAGTTTTTATGTATTGACCAGTGATTGAAATGTAGTAATCTAAGAGTGTATTAACTTACTGTCTTACCATAGCAGCAACCCATTCCAGTTTCACTTCCGAATCACACTTTACCTAGTTACCTATACCACGCGTAACTTCTGTCTCCCAGTTCCTGTTTACTATTTAGTTTCATTGTTAACATGTCAGTCTTTGCTCAAGAAATATCAGATAATGTTGCAACTTTGTCACTGATTTTAAATTAAATGTTATAAACGATAATAAAACATGAATTTCTGGAGCATGTAAGGCCTGCAAGAAAAGAATTACTGGTGATTCAAAGCCAACAAGGGTGACTTCTAATATTGTGAGCCACTCAAAACTATGTAATCCTGGCAAATACAGCACTTAGAAGGCGGAAAGAAACATGAAAAGGAAGAACCACAACAGGATTTGGATGGTGTTTATTCTCTGACTAAATATTTTTGTCCGTCATCACAAAGAATTTTGAGCGACAGAGTCGATGATGCTGTCATCATATTTGTTGTGCTAGATAAGCTTCCTTTGAGTCCGGTTGAAAAGGAAGGATTTCATTTTCTAATGAATGTTGTACAACTATAATATCATATTCCAACCAGAGCAAAGTTTACCATGCAAGTTCACGATCAGTGCAAACAGGTGATAAAAACAATTGAGAAGATGATGAGTGATTCAGTGCCCAAGCTGATATATGGTCCAGTCGGTGTATGCATGGCTACTTCAGAATAAGTCTGTCATTCATACACAACCAGAAGATGGAAACCCAATTAGTGAGCATGAAGAGGTTTACAGGCTCACATATGGCAGAAAACACTTCCATGATTTATTAATCTGTTAGGAAACAATTCAGAAGTCAGACAACGGTTGTCAGAATAGTCACAGATAATGCTGCCTACATGGTGAAGGCATTCCTGAAGTCTGTTGATGTGATAGATGCAGATGAAGGGGAGGAAGGTAACAACAATGCATCAGGAGCAGAGGTGGAACATGTTCCAGCTGATTGGGAGCAACTTAAAGAAGAGGGTAGCATTCCACTACCTGTGCACTACACGTGCATAGCGCACACTTTGCACTTTGTAGTTCACTCCGGACTTGATGAATCCTCACTAAAGATAAACAATGTCCTGGCCAAATGTGATAGTTTTTATCAGCTCTCCATAAGTGATGTGAGCTACAGAGTTATTGGAGGCAGAAGCATCGATATGAAATCCGTCCTCAAACAGTACACTATGGAACAGTAAACTGTCAATGATTTCGGCAATTGTTAAGATTGAATCACAACATGAAGGAACCCTTCAGTGAGTTTGTGGTATTCTGCCATCCAGAATTACTCTCACACCAAATGACTTTGCAGTACTATGAGAAATAGAGCAGCTCTTGAGTCCATTTGAAGTGGCTATTCACCTGCAATATGAAGTTGTTGTGAGGAGTAGTCAAATTTTACCAACAAAAAGACATGCAGGTGGGTGCGTGTGTGAATGGGTGTGCCTTCTTTGAAGGTTGGGCATTGGGCTGGCAACTCAGCACTGTAAAAATCCACTGCCAATCATGAGCGGACCGGAGTTCTGCTGTGGCAACCCCTAACCGGGAAAAGCCGAAAGACATTACTTTAGTTGCCTGATGAACTATAGCATTGTACATCAGTCAAGTCTGGTCTCTTGGTATCGTTGAGCAACAGATGTGATTAACTGTTTCACAAGGCACATTGCCTGATCGCCACAGATGTCAATCCATGATTCAAACTGAGCTGGACAACAGATTCAGGTGACAGCAACGCAGCACGACTGGCATTATTGACTGAGATGCAAGTACTAAGTCAATCAAATCATATAAACATCGACTACCTGCAGAAGAAGAAGTCACCCATGCACCAATATCACAGCAACAACCATCAGCTTCACAGCCAGGCATTCTGATTTTGTACATGATAGAAAACAACAGCACACCAACAAACAGCGTTGAATCAGAATTGGGATCGTATTTGTCATCACCATGCAGCAGTTTAGAGCAGCTAGTCTACTGGAGTGACATTGCGTGCCAAGAATAATTTCCAACCTTATACAAGTTACATCTTAAGCACCACTGTATACCTGCTACTTCAAAGAACATTGAAAGGGTCTTCAGTACTACTGGCTACATTACTTCAGCTAGGCGAAGTAGACTTAGTGATACATCACTGGAGTTGCTTGTCATTGCCAAGTGCAACAGAGACCAATTGATGAACATTACTATTTGATGATTTTACTACTTTATGGTTTTAAATATGTTTTACTGTGCAGTTGATTATTTAGCTAGATATGTGCTTAGAGATACTGTTTAACTTTTATGATCTGATATTGAGTACAATCTTTTCAAGTTGAACACTTGGATTGACAAGTTCCAAGTTAAGACAATCTGCAGTAAGTTTCTAATTAGAAATCTAATTAGCCTAATTAGTTTTGTTTGCTAATTCTAATTAGATAAGTCAGACAGCTAATTCTAATTCTAATTCTAATTGATTAGCAAAAATGAGCTGCCATTTCTAATTCTAATTAATTAGCAAATAAGCTAATTAAAAACAAGACTGATGACAGTTAACAGACAGTCTGACCCCATGTAACAAATGAGGAAAAGTGGGTTGATGATGATGATAGGTTCATAGGTTCATAGGTTCATACTAGGCTATCTGCCCTAGGGCATTTATAAGCCTAGCCCAGAGTTTTGTGGCTTTCACCACCCCTTTAGTTTGAAGGATACTATGCCCATTATTTTGCTGTACCTCTGTCAAGCAGTGACACTGAGGTTATCCCTGGGGTATACCTGCAATCTCCCATCCATTGGTCAAGATTTCTCTTGAACAAAGCCAGCGAGGTGCTCTGCCTCACATGTACCGGGATTCTGTTCCACAGCATAGGGAGTCTCTGGGTGATGAATCTGTCCCTCCAGCACGTCCTATTAATAGCCGTGTTAAGGTTTAAGTCTCTTGCCCTTGTAGTTCTGATGGATTTAGATTTTTTGAGGTGAAGCATGTTCATTAATTCCGGGTTGGACATGGCCTTGTATGTCAGGCACAGGTCACCTCTGAGCAGATGGTAAGCGACTGAATAGAGCTGGAGTTCCTTCAGTCGGGCAGCATAAGACATATTTTTGAGACCCTTTATCCTTTTGGTGAGGAACTTTTGGAGCCTTTCCAATTGCTGCAGGTGTCGGGTCAGATACATTCCGAATGGGGCATTGTACTCAATCATTGGTCTGATGAGTGATGAGTACAGGGGTACGATGTCCTCCCTTGATCTAGATGTGAATCCCTTCATGATTAGGTGGGCAATGTAGAAGGTCTTCCTAACTACTTTGGCAACGTGAGTGTCAAATGAAAGGTTACTGTCAACCTGGGTCCCCAGATCCCTGATAACCTCTTCTGTGCTTAGTGGATTGCCACCTATATGGTAACTAGGGGTAACCTTGTTTTTCCCGAAGGGTATGACTATGTATTTTTTGGCGTTTAACTTTAGGCCATGGCTCTGGCACCAGTTTTCCATCTCTATGAGACCCTTCTGAAGGATATCTGTGTCAGATGGGTTTTCAACTATGGTGCCCAGTTTGCAGTCATCTGCAAATTTTGTCAGCCATAATCCTCCTGTGTTTGCTTGTACTTCTGAAAAGTAGATGCCGAACAAGAGTGGGCCCAGGACTGAGCCCTGTGGGACACCACTTGTGACAGGCTTGGAGTCTGACATGGCACCAGCAACTCTGACCCTGTGGGTTCTGTCACTTAGCCAGTTTGCAACCCATCTTGTGACGTATGGGTTTACATTTAAGCTGGTGAGTTTTTCAATGATACCCGAGTGGGGTATTGTGTCGAAAGCCTTTGCCAGGTCAAGGTAGGCTGTGTGGACTGCCTTGCCCTCGTCAATGGCCTTGGTGACTGTTTCGAAAAAGTCAACCAAGTTTAAAAGGCATGATCTGCCCTTGACAAAGCCAAACTGTGTTGGATCCAATGTCTGCAAGTCGCCTATGTCTTTATTTATGAGTTCCATTATTATCCTCTCCATAGCTTTGCAGACCAGGCTTGTCAAGCTGATGGGACGGTAGTTTCCGGGGTCGGTGGAGGCACCTCCTTTGTGAAGTGGGACCACTGTTGCCGTACGCCACTCCTTGGGTACGTATCCTGTGGTGAGGCTAAGATTAAACAGTTGCCCTAACTGCGGGTTTAATTCCTCATTGAGTTCGTGGAGCACACAACCGGGGACACCATCTGGTCCCATGGATGCTGTGTTTTTCGCCTTGGAGAGAGAGCAGTTCTCACCTGAGCATTTGAGATGTTTGGGGGGGCTACAATCCTCTGGCATAGATATCTCCCCTTTTGGGGGGGAGGGGGGGAGAAATTTGCACTGAACCTGTCAGCCAATATGTTGGCAATGTCTGTAGGTTCAGTGATTTTTACATCATTTTGAACTAATTCTGAGCATATCTGGGAGTTTCCTCCCAGGTTTCTTTATAGCTAAAAAGGCCTTATGATTGTCTTTTGAATCCTTAGCGATTTTTCTCTCAAAATTTGCCTTGGATGATTTTATGAGAGATCTTAGTTTTTTACTTATAATGATCAAGGGTGTCTTCTCTTTTACGGATTTTGCTCTATCTTGTAGTAGCTTCCTCCTTTTGTTGTAGAGCTTGCTCATGGCTGGGGTCCACCAGACTGGACGCTTGCCTTTGGTACAAAGAGTCTTTGTTTTGTTTGGGATTGCCTGATCCATGCAGTCCTGGAGGTGCTGGTAGAAGGCATTTGTAAGTCTCCTGATCTTGATCCTGATCATCGTGGTCTCAATCATGATGATGATGATGATGATGATTCTTGCAAAGATACACTCTAGGTTTTATTTTAATAATTGCAGAAATATTCTCATGTATCAGGTGACCAGATGGCTTTATGGTTGAGGTCTTCGCCTCCCATGCACAAGGTACAAGGTTTGATCCTGACCTCTGACCAATGCCTGTTTGGAGTTTGCATGTTCTCCCTGGGTCTCCATGGGGTTTCTCCCATGTCTGAAAAACATGCTGAATGTTTCCACCTCAAACTCACCAATGAAGGGAGCTGTGGGCAGCAGCACAGACTCCACATGATGCTCTATAGGGCGGAAGAGTTGTACAGACCAACCGATTTGGGCTTCTACTGTGGTGCACCGTATCCTCAAGATAGGAGACCACGGATCACAGACTGAGTGCCGTGGCAGGACTAGCCATTCAACGGTGTAAAATATGGCTCCAGGTGATTCGGTCATGTTGACTAATGTTGCCAAAAATGGGCATGGGTAGTTACCGGTGATAAGTGGGTTGAGGACCCGACCCATGTCAGAGACCCATGCTAACAGTGGGAGGGGTATATGTGCCCCTACTGGCCAGTGTGTGCCTGTCATAAAGCCCAGCAGCCCTGGGTCAACAAGCTACTGGCTGGCAGGTGTCGAGTTGCCCAGCCTGGGTTACCTGGGATAGCTCTGTTAAGTAAAAGCTGGACATAAAACCAACTAACCTGCCAAACTTGAACTGAGAATTCCTACGCTTAATGTAGGTACACTGACAGGATGCAGCTTGGAAGTGGATGGCATGATGATAAGGAGGAGGCTGGACATCCTATGTATCCAGGAGATGAGATGTTAGGGCAGTGCAGCAAAGCCAATTGGTTTGGGATCCAGAGTCTACTACTTGGGTGGAGGGCAGGCTAGAGATGGTGTAGAAATTGTGGTGAGAGAGAGGCTTCAGAAGGCAGTAAGGGATTTCATCAGAATTAATGACAGACTCATGGTAGTCAGACTCCAGTGTAATTATAGAGCAGTATTCATAATCTCAGCCTATGCCTTACAACAGGGTTGTGATAGTGAGGAAAAGAGGGCATTCGGGCAGTTGTAGGACCTACTAGATAAAGTACTAGATAAAGCAGGAGAACATGAATTGGTGTTAATAATGGGTGACTTCAATGCACATATCGGGGCAGACAGAACAGCATATGAGGACTGCCTGGGTCCTCATGGGTAGGGCAACAGGAATAAAGAAGGAGAAGCCACTCTAGACTTCTGTCTGGCAAATGGCTTGATAGTAGCCAACACATGGTTCAGAAAGAGAGACAGTCACAAGATCACATACAACAGTAGTCAACATGCAACTCAGGTAGACTTCCTCCTAGTAAGGAAAAGGCACTGGGGCAGAATCCATAATTGCAAAGTCATCCCCAGTGAAACAGTTAGCCCACAGCATAAACCACTAGTTGCCGCAATCAGCTGCAAGCAGTGGTCAGAGAAGGCTCTAAGGTCAACAGAGACCAGGCTAAAGACCTGGAAGTTGACTGGAGAGAAAGTACAACAGTTCAAGGAATTACTCAGAGCTCTAGCACCCCAAGAAGAGGAATAAATAGGTGGAGCTGAAGGAGAATGGCAGCGCCTAAAAACAGCATGTGTTAGGACTACAGAAAAGATATGTGGCCGAGCCAGGTATAGAAATAAGGTACATAAGGAAAGCTGGCGGTGGAATGCAGAAGTCCAGGAAGTCATCAAAAGAAAGAAGGAGTTCAGGAAGACATGGGAGACAGAAAAGACTGACCAGGCTAGGAAGGACTACTGGTTGGCTAACAAAGAAGCTAAGAAAGAAGTTGCAATAGCAAAGAATATGGCATCAGAGGCACTCTACCAGCTTCTGGAAAGTGACTCAGTAAGGAGCACAAAGAAACTATATCAGGTTGCAAGGCAAAGACAGAAAGATAAAAAAGATAGTCAGACACCATTCATAAGGGATACCAGCAACAACCTGCTCACCAGCTTAGAAGAGATCAAAGGCAGATGGAAGGAGTATTTCCAGCAGCTTCTGAATGAAGAAAACCCCACAGAAGCTGTACTGCCCCAGAAACAGCCTACTATGAGAGAAGAAGAGGAACCCACCCTAGAAGAAGTAAGAACAGCACTAAGGAAGATGACGTCAGGGAAAGCAGCAGGCTCAGATGAGGTCACAGCAGATATGATAAAGATGCTGGGTGAGATAGGGGAGAAATGGCTCCTGAGGGTACTAATATCAGTGTGGAGAGAAAGGCGTATCCCAGATGACTGGACAATAAGCATACTCATGCCAATGTACAAGAACAAAGGGGACATCCACAACTGTGGGCAGTACAGAGGCATCAAAGTCCTATTACGTTGCATGAAATTCGGGAGAGGATGATTGATAAATGGATATGCAGAGTAGTAGAATGTGAGATGGGAGATGAGCAGTTTGGATTCAGATCAGGATGCAGCACAATTGACCCAATGTTTGCACTGAGGCAGATACTTGAGAAGAAGCTAGAGATAAGGAGAGAGTCCTACTCGGCATTCCTAGTCTTGGAGAAAGCATATGACAAGGTCCCAAGAAAGCTGATCTTGGCAGTACTGCTGTGGTTTGAAGTCCCAGAAACATTGGTAGAATTAGTGCAGGCTATGTACAATGACCCAATGACTCAAGTACGAACAGAGTTCGGCCTCACAGATGGGTTCCCAGTGGGAGTGGGTGTACATCAGGGTTCAGCTCTGAGCCCACTGCTCTTCATACTGGTGATGGACTACACTGGCAAACAGGTTGGAGGGGACAGATCAACAAGGCTGCTGTATGCAGATGATGGAGCAGTACAGGCAGACTCTGAGCTAGAACTTCAGCAAAGGATAGGAGAATGGAATGTAAATCTGAAGGCACATGGGATGAAACTAAGCTCAGATAGGATGGTGGTAATGGCAGCAAATTGGGGAAATCAGAAGAAGCTGTGAATAGAGATAGAAGGGAAGATAGTGGAACAGGTAAACAGCTTCAAGTATCTGGAAGGAGTAGTTGAGGAGAAGGGTAGTCTGAATGAAGAGGTCAAAGCTAGAATCAGAGGGGCTGCAGCCAACTGGCATAGAGTATCAGGTATAGTCTATGACAGAAGAATGCCAAAGAAGCTGAAAAGTAAGGTGTACAAGACAGTGGTGCAACCAGTACTACTGTATGGTACCAAAACCTGGGCAGTAAAGGCAGAACAGTTGAAGAAGCTAGAGGTGATGGAAATGAAGTGCTTGAGAAAGGTGGTAGGATGCACACTGTTGGACAGATGAAGAAATGAGGACATAAGTGCAGAAGTCAAAGTTGCTCTAATTGCAGAAAAGATCAAAGAGAACATATTATGGTGGTTTGGGCACATGTGTAGAAAAGCAGAAGACAATCTGGTGAGGAAGACTTGGGGACATACAGGAAGAAGGTAAGAGGAAGCGAGGATGTCCATCAAAGAGGTGGATGGATTGTGTGAAAGAAGATCTGCGACAGTCGGGCATGAGTGTTGAAGAAGGCAGGAGTGTGGCACTGAATTGAGAGAGTTGGCGACAGTTAACACGATACCCCGACCCCATGTAGAAAAATGGGAAAAAGGGGGCTGATGATGATGATAATGATTCTCATGTATGTTTCTTATATATTGCTTTTTATAAAATTGGTATGAGGAAATAGGGTGGAATTCAGAAAGCTAATATTGCATAAGTTTGGTACCCACTGTGTATGAGTGGTAGTTTGATTCTCATTGTGTTAAGGAGTTACTCTGATATAATTCTGATACGTAAGAATGATTCAGAAGCAGGGCTCTTAATGCAGAATGTGTAAATAGGTTCATACGTGTGTACTAGGCTAATGGCCTTGGACAAGCCTAGCCCATAGGATTACCCTGGCATCGTGCCGCCTGACCTAAGTTCCCAGTGCCTCTGTCAAGTAGAGCCACCGGAGTGATCCCCAGGGTAAATTTTCTATTTCCCATCCACTCATCAAGATTTCTCTTGAAGAGGGCCAGTGAGGTGCTCTGCTTGACATGCATGGGAAGTCTATTCCATAGCATAGGCAGTCTCTGGGTTATGAACCTGTCCCTCCAGCATATTCTGTTGATCGTGGTAATGAGGTTGAGGTCTCTGAAGTGTGTGGTGTGGAGGGGTTGGGATTTCTTTAGATGTAGCATTTCTAACAGAGCTGGGTCAGACATGGATTTGTAAGTCAAGCAGAGATCACCTCTAAGTAGGCAATATGAGACAGAGAATAGTTAGAGTTTTTTGACTATGTCCATATAGGACAAGTATGTAAGGCCTAGGATCCTCTTTGTGTGGTACTTTTGTGGCCTCTCCAGTTGTTGCAGGTGTCTAGTGAGGTACATGCCAAATGGGACATTGTACTTAATGATTGGCCTAATGAGGGAAGAGTAGAGGGAGACAATGACCTCTTTCTTCTTGGATGCAAAACCCGTAGTAATGAAATGTGCCACATAGAAAGACTTTCTGATCACAGTGGCAATGTGGTGGTCAAAAGAGAGGTTGCTGTCAACCTGTGTTCCTAGATCTCTTATAACATCTTCTGTGTTCAGTGGACTACCATTGAAGTGGTAATTCATGGGAACCAGGTTTTTCCCAAAGGGGATGATGACACATTTTTTGGCATTGAGTTTAAGGCAATAGTTCTGACACCAGTCAGTCTCAGTGAGGCCTTTCTGTAGGATGTCAACATCACTTGGGGAGTTAATAATAGCTCACAACTTGCAATCGTCTGCAAACTTTGTCAGCCAGAGTCCCTTTGTGTTGGCCTGGACTTCAGAGAAGTAGATACCAAACAGGAGAGGACCCAGGACTAAACCCTGTGTGACTCCACTCGTGAGTGGTAGGCAGTCTGACTTGGAGTCAGCTACTTTCACACTGTGTGTTCTGTCTGTGAGCCAGTTTACAACCCACTTAGTGATATAGGGGTTGATGCCTAGCTTATTGAGTTTTTCTATGATTCCTGAGTGGGGAATGGTATCAAAGGCATTGGCCAGATCAAGGTAGGCTGTATGAACCACCTTTCCTTCATCCACAGCTCTGATGACTGACTCAAAGAAGTTGACCAAGTTGAGCAGGCATGATCTACCCTTCACAAAACCAAACTGTGTGGGATCCAGAGTTTGGAGATTCCCTATATCCTTGTTTATTAGGTCCATGATGATGTATTCCATAGCTTTGCATATCAGACTCATCGGGCTAATGGGGCGATAGTTCCCAGGGTGTGTAGTCACTCCTCCTTTGTGGAGAGAGATGACTGTAGCAGTGCACCATTCTGTAGGGACAAAGTCTGAGGTAAGGCTGTGATTGAACAGGGCACTCAGGTGAGGTGCCAGTTCACTCTGTAGTTTATGTAGAACACAGCCAGTTGCTTTGATGGAACACTAATATGTAATAATGAATAAACAAAAAAAGTTTCGTATTCCATGGATAAATGAGTTATATGGAATATTATCACTTAAGTTACATTCACTAATAGGATACTTATGAGTGGATTGCTTTGTAAAGTAGCAGATTATATATTCACATAAGTTTGAAGAATATGTTTGAAGGGCAAGGCAGGGGATAGAGGCATCAAAGTGATTTAAAAGCACAAAAATATAAAATAAAATATGCTGAATTGTGTAAAGATAATCATGTCACTCCAGCTACTAGTCTAGGTTGCTGCCTAGAGCTGAGGAAGAGACACATGGTGTAAGAAATGAAAGCGTGCCCTGGGAAGCTGGTAGACATGAATATACCCTGCATGTGCTGACTGTTATTTTTCTGGAGGTATGTGTGAAGATCAGAAAGCAAGAAGAATAGTAAGAGCAGGTAGAAAATGTAGACCCAGAAGCAGATAACAAATACTGACAGGTGGGAAACTTCTGGTAGGTACGCCCTGACCAGAATACTGATGGACCACTGCTGCAAAGCTGTGACAAATACCCAGGGAAATGTGCACTTGTCATGACTACTGAGATGGCAATCCCATCTCAGTAGTCATAAAGCAATGTAACATTCTACATGATGGCAATATTCTGATATGTTCATCGCAAGTGGCAACACAGATCTGTCCTGGTGTTTGCCTCCATTATTCTGAGCCGGAGCTTTAATGAAGTCAAGGTACTGTAGATCCAGCAAAGATGAGGAAGCTCAAGCATCTAGATGCTAATTCTGTTGTGTGTGTGTATATATGCATGCATGTGAGTTGTGTGCATGCATGCGTGTGTCTTTCCTTTCTACAGAAGCATCCCACAGGAGAGACTGGTAGCTGTCTGTGTATATAGAAGTTGGTATCAATGCCAAAACTTTACAGTTCTGAAAGAGGTGCATATAAAGATTAAATATGTAGCTGAGAATGATAGATTCTGACTAAGGTTTCATGTTCTGTCATGATCTAATAGTTGATTCTGGCCAGTATCTTATGGCACTTTCAGTCCTTCCCCCCAGCCTTCCAACTTCTTAACCCATTTACATATTAACAACATGTCTACCCAAATTTATAAATGCATATTCATGTCTGCTGTCATGTTAGGACTTACCTTCATTTGATAACCTTAATCTTTCTTTCTTTACTCCTTCATAAACAGCCTAGATTACCAGTGACACCAGCTTGTTTGGTGCAGCTACTGTCTACACAACTACCATTATACCATTAAGAAACCTGGTTTACTGTGTATTTTTGGGTCTTGCATTATTGCAGGAGGCTATTTGTCCCTCTTGCATATCTCTTACCCTTAGCTGCATGCATGATCTATAAAATGATGTGCAAAAGAGCAGGGAGAAACATGGGGAAGATTCAAGCACATGGTATGCACTGCAATGAGTGTACACAAACATAATGGAGGAAGCACATCACCACCCAGTTCAGAGAGAGGGCTGTACCAGTACAACAGAAATGGTATGTTTCCATGCACCAAGGTGATAGCTGCTGTTCAATACATATGCAAATGAGCAACACTGCATGAATAACAGTCCAAATGTGACTTACAAAAGTTATGGTGGATACTAACAGCTGTCTACAGGATCTCCATTAAATGTCTGTTACAAAGGTAATTATCAGCATCATGTATTTATGTTTATCTATCTATCTATCTATCTATCTATCTATCTATCTATCTATCTGTCTGTCTGTCTGTCTGTCTGTCTGTATCTATCTATCTATCTATCTATCTATCTATCTATCTGTCTGTCTGTCTGTCTGTCTATCTATCTATCTATCTATCTATCTATCTATCTATCTATCTATCTATTTTCTTTTGATTTCCAGGAAAGCCTGACTGGGTGAAGCCCCTTTTCAGAACAGGCCAGGAAAGAAAAGCTCCACATTTACATGCATGTCCATGGGCAATTAGCTTGAGGTAACAATTAAAATATACTATAAAACACTGAATTATATATATATATATATATATATATATATATATATATATATATATATATATATATATATATATATATATAAATCAGGCAGTAAGTGTACAATATTTGCAGCATGCTAAAGTTGCACATATCTAAAGAACATTCAGAATTATTTTACAGTTTATGTATAAAGTCACACTGAAAGTTTAGTACACAGTCAACTGATGAGGCAAAAGCATCATATTTTATCCAAACTGTTATACACTTGAGAACTGTAAACAGGAGAGTGATTGTGGGGATTTTATGGTGCTTACTTATTATGGCTTATGCATAAGAAGGGGAGTTAGCAGCAGAGGTGGTACAAGAGCAGGATTGGTTTGTTGATGGACAGGATTGTATTGGGATTTTAAGTCATAGGTGGGAAGTGGACAGGGTAAGATGGGAGCTGAGTAATGGGAGAGTTACAAATGTAGGACCATTTCACTGACAGGTACATTTTCAATGATATTTTAAATAGTAGATTAGATGAGATATTTCTGATGTTTGTTGGAAGACAGTCCCACAGTCTAGCAATGTATACAGAATATAGACAGTCACTGTTGTGATTTTTAGATTTTGATTAAACACTAAATGTTGCTTCAGGGAACATTGTTCTTTGTGGAGTGAGTACCAGTCTGATAACTAACTGGTGGAAGAGCATTTGTCATGGCCATAGTCAATGTTTTTGGTAGTCTTAATTTGAGTGCAGGCTAAAAGAATAGGTAGCTCCAGCTACTTAAGGGACTGAAGTGCAAGCTAGCGATGTGTTTGGTCAATGTGATTATTTGCTAACTTTGAGATCTTATTATACGATTGTCCAGTTTGGCTGTCTGAGACGACTATAGGTTAGTAAAAAACTGACAAGGCATACAGAAGGTTAGGGAGTAGCTAGATTTGAACTATGGTCTACTAGAAAATATTTGATTTTATAAAGAGGTCCTAGTTTAAGGTTGTTGTTTGAACAGTATATTGAATATGCAGTTTGGATCTTCAGCTGTCATCAATTATTATATCCAATAGCTGTGTGTTTATACTAGCTCAATTCTTGTAGTATTGACTGGTAATACTGTTAAGTCTAAGTGGTTTGATTGCTGCATTGGATGCAAAAATGCAATTAGTTTAGGTTTCTTTGGATTTAAGAAAAGTTTAGATCACTCCAGCCAGTTTTCAGTTTTTGTAAAGGAATAACATCAGTCATCTTGGAACTGAAGAAGCTGCACATATTAGTGTTGAGTCATGTGCTAACTGGATTATATTTGCTCGGAGAGAGGTTACATGCATTTTATTTATAAATGTATTAAAGACTGACAGCCCTAACACTGAACGTTGTGACACATCTGTTTTTCTGAGAAGCTCACCACCCATTTGTCCTTCTCTAGCACCATTTACCAATAAAGGAACACAAATAAACTTGTCTGCTCCATTTTCCTTGATCGCTCTAAGACATTCAAGACTGTCTTATATCCTAGATTACTTCCATCCTTTTACTATCTAGTCTTCTTCTCACCAAAAACTATTTCACCAGCTAGCTCTCTAACCATACTCAGGCAGTCAGATGTAACTCTGACTTCTCTTCTTTCCTGTCAGCTTTAACTGGCATCCTGCAAGGGTCTATAATGGGACTCCTCTTAAATAAGTTTTAATGAGTTTTAATGCAGTTTTGTACATGCAGGTCAAATTAACCTAATGTATTCTTATCGTTAATGCCAACTGCTATATACCAATTCCTGGAGCTTTTCTCCCCAGGACTCCACTGAAAAGGGGTTTTGCATGGCCATTTAGACTATAAATAAAACAAAACAAAGTAAAACTACTCTGGTTTTGCCTGACTTAAAAAGTAAAAATTAAGTTATAATATATTTAAAGGTTTTATGGAAAGGTGGAAAATTGAGAGTTTCTGAGTCACTAATTGAGAAATTTGGAGCTTCCCCCTTATACGTATACATATTTATTTAATTATTATTCATTTATTTATTGACAATTGATTACTGGAAAAGTCTGACTGGGTATGTGACCATTTTCAGTGGAGACCCAGGGAGAAAAGCTCTAAAGTATTAGAAACGCAATATTCAAAAATAATACAAAACATCTGCATTTTAATAATTATACCTAATTGGACATAATGTGAAAACATTGACTAAGAAGAGATTTTTATTTATTTATGTATTTATTTATTTATTTATTTATTTGGTATATGTTTACTGGGAAAGTCTGAATGGGCATGAATCTCGTTTTCAGCAGAGGCCCATGGAGAAAAGCTCCAACATACATATTTCAGTTAATAAACTACATAATATTATCACATGAAGTACAGTCACAAGTAGAATAATTGACATACAGAAAAATAAAGTCAGATCAGAAAATCATACAGTGAATATTAAACAACAATCATAGTATATTGAACACCTAGTAAAGTACAGTCAGCTCTGATATATGTGCAAAAGACTAACAGAAAGGAAAGAGATTTTGCAGTTGGAGGGAGATTCGGAAATGGAATTAAAATAGGGAGCTATCAGAGAAGTAACTGGCACTTCGGCTAATAAGAAAAGGGGGAAAGGGGCAAAAGAAAAGCAAGTGAAAGAAAAGGGAGAAGGAAGGGAAAAGGAAGAGAGAGGAAAGAAAGGATGAGAATGAAGGAGTAGCGGGTAGTGTCAGCCTGGTGTAAGACGTACAGAGCCAGGAGTTAAGGAGAAATTGCTTTAGAGATTGTTTGAATATGTGACTACATGGAATTGCTCCAGTATCTGTAGGAATACTGTTTCAGACCTTGAGTACTGAGTAGAAATATAAGCATTGACCAATAGATTTTTTTCAGTTTATGGATTTCAAGGAGGGCAATTAGGGAGGTAATGGTCAAGAATGGTGCTGGTTGCTGGGCAGGATGAGGATTTGTATACCACTTTAAGAAACACCACAAAAGGATAAAATGGTGCTAAAATAAACAAGAAAGCACCACAGTCGCTGACTGGGATCGGGGTTTTTTTTTTTTTTCAGTTCCACGAAACAAAAGTGAAAAAGATCCACATAGCATGTAAAAGTACAAGTAACGTTTTCGTCATCAACTTCATCAGATAAATTTCACAATCCCATAATTCCCTTTATATAGACAGACTAAATTGCAATTAGACCAAATAAATCAATTAATCAATTAATGTAAACAACAGGATGTCATTAAGAACTGTCCTTATATGATCATGTCAGTGTTATTTTAAAATCCTTTTTACTTTAAGTTGATAAAAATCACTTTCATATATTAAAAAACACATCATATTCTTAAAATTGATTTTAAAAACATTAATTGATTAATTGATTTATTTGGTCTAATTGTCTATATAAGTGGTGTCCTATGAATTGAATTATTGTGAAATTTATCTGATGAAGTTGATAACAAAACAAAAATTTGTACTTTTTTTACAGCGCTGTGTGGATCTTTTCACTTTGTGTTCGGTGTTTGGAACTGAATAAACTGTTGCCTATATCCAGCTCGACTGTGGTGCTTTCTACTTGGTTACCATTTTAAGAACAAGGAGGAGTTGGGTAAGCTTGAGGTAGTGAGGTAACTCGAGCCACTTTAAATATCTGAGGGCGGAGCAGTGGTGGGAGCTGTACGACTGACTGGCTGCAAATCTAGCTGCTTAGTTATAGCAAAGCTCAAGTTTTGATCTTACTGAGATCTGAATGTTGATGAAAATGGGTGAGGCTTATAGTAGTGAAGAGATACAATTTTATAAGATAATATAATATTTAGAGACTTTTAGTCAGTTTATACAGAAATTAAATGTGTCAGTATAATACAAACAGGAATTGTAATATGACATGAGAGAAGAAACATGGCTATGACATATTTACAAAGAGTGTCACAGCAGAGAAATTGATATGAGTAAGGAAGTGAAGAAGACAGACTAAGGAGTTGTAAGGTATTAATATGTACTTGTTCATATATAGGGATATAGTTTATCCTAGGGATGAGCAAGAACAGAGTCAAATTTTGGTTTGGAAATCTTTCAGAATGATTTTAAGTACTGCGGAGAGGGTATTGACCTGATAGATACATGTAAGGAGTTCCAGGCCTTAATATGGTGAGAGTACAGACCATGCCCAGCAGATTTTATAGGTTTGTGGACAGAGAGGAGATTTTGGTCATGGGAACATTATTACCAATTGAGAACACAGCTGTGTAGAATGGAATTTTGTGCTGGACAAGCTGATGGCCGCTGCATAATTTTATAGGTTGTAAGAAGCTGTGTATGTGTTAATTGATTTTTAGTGCTATACAGGGTTCTGAAAGGGGTATTTGCTGCAAATTTAGCCACTATATTATAGTATTGTTCAAGTTTTGATTTTTGTGATGTTTGGAGCTTAGTAAGAATGGGGCCACCATAAATTAGTCAAGGGAGGAGGTAAGTCATGGCAAGTTTACTTGTAGTTGTATTGGTGAGAAAGTTTTTGGTTCTTTAAAGCATCCCTAGTTTTTAGTGAGTTTTTAAAGCAGTTTTGTACATGCAGGTCAAATTTAAGATTATCATCCATTATTATCCCTAATAATTTGTTATGAGAAGTGATATCAGTGGTCGTATTATTAAGACAGAGGATTTTAAATTTTGTTTGTTCATGAGAGAAGGACAAAAAAAGAAGTTTTTTGGGGGGGGGGGGAGTTGAACATGAGTTATGAGTTACAACGGCATATTTCTGTGTCTGTCAAAGCTTCCTAAATAATTTTTTATAAATGTGCTAGGTTGTCAGATGTGCATATGACTATATATCTGTGTATTGTATTAGGGAAGCCTGTTGTATTATGTGTGGATTGTGTTAGTGAGAAGATTAATGAAAAGGGGACTAAGAATAGAGACTTGTGCTATGCCAGTAGTGACTGACAGGTATGGAGAGAGGATGGAGTGCTATTTTACTGACTGATAATGATTGGACAGGTAGCTTTTGAATCACTGAAGGGTGGGCTGTGATACACGTAGTGAGGACATCTGAAGTAGAGGTTTGCTGTGACAAACTGTGTTGAAAGCTTTAGACAAATCTAGAAATAAGGAGGAGACTAGTTTGCAGTTATCTTGTGCTTTATGGACAGTATTAATAAAGGTTAGAAGTGCAATGTTGTACTTTAGGAGGGAAGGAAGCTGTGTTGTGTGGGGGATAGGAGTTCTTCCTGCAGGAGAGAGTTTAGCAATATTTTTTGAATAATTTTTTCAAGTATTTTGGAGAAGGGGGATAAGACTGTTATATGTCTGTTGAATTTCTTCCTTTGTGTAGAGGGACATTTTGTGATTTTTTTCCAGAGAGAGGGAACATAGGATTCATAAACTGACTTATTTATAAGGACTGAGACAGGATCAATAATTCTGTTGGCTGCTATTTTAAAGTACTCTCTAAGAAGGTCATTAGCTGAAGTAGGGCATGGTTTGAGTTTGTTTGAGTAGTTTTATAGGTTCATAGGAAGTACCTAGGCTAGTGGCCCTAGAGCCTTTACAAGTCTAGACATGTTAATCCTGAGTTTCCTCAATTGTCCTTGGTTAGATGGATATAATTCTCAGAGTGAGTTTATGATAAATGCCGACTATTCCTGTCCATGAGGGACATAGGTGCCACCCCAGGATGAATATGTGTTCTTCGATTCATTTGTTCAGGTTGCGCTTGAATAGAGTTAGTGAGGAGCACTGCTTCATGTGAATTGGAAGTTTTTTCCAGAGTGGCGGAAAACTCTGGGAGCTAAATCTGTCTCTCCAGCATGTTCTAGTAATATCACAGGCTAGGTTAAGATCCCTAGAGTGAGTGACTCTTGTGCCATTTGACTTGCAGAAGTGCAGCATTTCCATCAGGATAAGGTCAGAGACTGCCCTGTAGGTCAGGCACAAGTCACCTCTCAACAGCCTACACAATACAGAGTTCAGTGACAGGGCTTTCAGTCGATCCACATAAGTCATGGTTTGGAGGCCCTGTATTTTCTTGGTGAGAAACCTCTGTGGTCTCTCCATTTGCTGAAAGTATCTGGTGAGGTACATGCAGAAGAGAGCATTGCACTCCAGTAATGGTCTGATGAGGGTCGAGTATAGTGGAGTTATAATATCCTTAGACCTGGATGCAGTGTCCTTACTTATAAGGTGAACAACATACAGGGATTTCCTTACCACTGTGGAAACTTGGTGGTTGAAGTTCAGATTGCTATCTACCTGTATTGCTAGACCTCACACCACTAGGTTTGAACTTAGAGGGGTGCTGTCAATATTGTAATTAGCAGGGAATTCAGCTTTGCCATAGGGGATAATAATGCTCTTCTTTGTGTTTAGTTTTAGACTGTGCCTTTAGCACCAGTCATTTGTCTGTGTTAGCCCCTCCTGTAATATGTTAACATCATTGGGAGACTAATGATTGCATCCAATTTGCAACCATCAGTGAACTTAGTAAGCAAAAGGGTTCGCTATTAGATGAACGAACACCTAAAATGTCGAGTACGACATGCTCAACAGCTTTTAAGCAAATGTTATCTAAGCGAAACCTCAGAATGTCGAAACAAGGAGTTTCAAAAAGTTATTGTTGGACAGTCATCAGGAAGCCATCTGCTGACATCAGAACATTCACCGTAGCCGTTCTTACAGTCCTCCACTGTGGTGCGATCTCAGAGTTGGTATATTTAAGTAGGGGAGATGTGAGGGGCACAGCCCCCCACATTGGAGGGTGTCGGGGCGAATTCCCCCACTTTATTTTGTTTGTTGATTTGGTCTTTTTTGGGGGGGGTGGTTTTAATGGTGTACAGTATATTTTAGCCATCAGCCGTTGGCTTCTTGACAGCTGGCCAGCTATAACTTTTCAAAACTATTTGTTTCGACATTCTGGGGTTTCCCTTAGATGAACATTCACTTAAAAGCTGTTGAGCATGTCGTACTCAACATTTTAAGTGTTCGTTCATCTAATATAGACACAGCCAAAGTGCACCCAATTTGCAATCATCAGTGAACTTAGTAAGCCAAAAGCCATCTATTTCCACCTGGACTTCTGAGAAATAGATTCCAAACAGTAAAGGGCCTAGCACAGATCTTTGTGGTACGCCACTAGTAACGAGTCTACTGAAAGACATGGAGATACCAACTTTGATAGTATGTGCTCTGTTGGAGAGCCAATTGGCTACCCATCTAGTGATGTAAAGGTTAATCCCCAGCTGAGGGAGTTTCTTAATGATACCTTAGTGGGGGATTGTTTCAAAAGCCTTGGCTAGGTCAAGATAGGCAGTATACACTATCTTACCTTCATCCAGGGCTTTGTTGACTTTCTTGAAGATGTCTAGTAGGTTTAATAAGCATGATCTACCCTTAAAAGCTGTTGAGCATGTCGTACTCAACATTTTAAGTGTTTGTTCATCTAATATAGGCCCAGCCAAAGTGCACCCAATTTGCAATCATCAGTGAACTTGGTAAGCCAAAAGCCATCTATTTCCACCTGGACATCTGAGAAATAGATTTCAAACAGTAAAGGGCCCAGCACAGATCTTTGTGGTATGCCACTAGTAACGAGTCTACTGAAAGACATGGAGATATCAACTTTGATAGTATGTGTTCTGTTGGAGAGCCATTTGGCTACCCATCTAGTGATGTAAAGGTTAATCCCCAGCTGAGGGAGTTTCTTAATGATACCTTAGTGGGGGATTGTGTCAAAAGCCTTGGCTAGGTCAAGATAGGCAGTATACACTATCTTACCTTCATCCAGGGCTTTGGTGGCTTTCTTGAAGATGTCTAGTAGGTTTAATAAGCATGATCTACCCTTAATGAAGCCAAACTGGGTTGGGTCTAGAGTCTGAAGTTCGTCTATGTCCTTGTTGATAAGGTCCATGATGATTTTTTCCATGGCCTTGCAGATCAGGCTGGTTAGACTTATGGGTCTATAGTTCCCAGGGTTAGTTGATGCCCCCCCCCTTTGTGCAAGGAGATTACTGTTGCTTTTCTCCACTCTGCTGGAACAAAGCCAGTTATCATGCTATGGTTAAAGAGAGTGCCAAGTGGGTCTGTTAGGTCCTGATTTGGATTGCTTAATAAGCAACCCGGGATGTTATCTAGCCCATTGAGGCCATGCTTTTGGCCTTGGAGAACACAGATATGACTTGATCTCTAGAGATATTAGGCAGAGGACTGGTTTCACGTATGCTTTAGGGTATGGCTGAAATGGGGACAGGGGAGGTGAAGTCTGCACCAAATCTGTCGGCTAGTAGGTTGGCAATTTCCTCCAGTATAGTATGAGTGGTACCATATACTACCAGTTCAGCACATAGCTGGCCATTCCTTTTAGATCTTGGACATAGTTAAAGATTACCTTATGATTATCTTTAGCTAGTGATGCTATTTTTAACTTCATAATTAGCTGTACAGGACTTTACAAGATTTTGAATTTGCTTGTTCAAGCTGTTGAGGGAATTCTTCCTCTGAGTCAGTTCCCTCTTGCTCTTAGACATCAGTTTCTTCCTTTTGTTATATAACCTGTTTATACTTGAGGTCCACCGAGGTGGCTTATTTTTTTGGGAGAACCTGGTTTTAATCCAGTCAGGCACTGCTGAGTCTATATATTTGCTTAAGTGTTTATACAGTGCATTTGTGTACACCTCTGCATAGGAGTCATTGTTTGTGATTGTGGGTGGTATAACAATTTCTATATCATTGCTTAGTAGGCAGCAGTTTGCTTTGGAAATTTTTTTTAGTTTTTTTTGCTCCTGTGGTGGTGAAAGATTCAATAGTTAAATAGTTTCTTCGAATGAGACTGATTTATGTTCTGATCTTATCATGGAGAGCATTACGGGGGGGTTGCATTGACTCCCCATGTTGGTGAGTATTATGTCTAGGACATGTGAACTCCTTGTGGGGATGCAGACTATCTGTTCCACAGCATTTATATTGACAAAGTCCAGGAACCTCTGGACGAGCATGTTCTTGCTCATGTATTCCACCTAGTCAATTGAAGGGTAGTTGAAATCTCTCATGACTAAGGTGTTGGGTTTTATGGAGAGTGACTCAAGTCCAGGTAGGCAGTATGCTTTTCGTAGTTCATAGTGGGATACCTATAGCTAGCAATGATGTGGTAGAGTATTTTGCCTATAGTTAATCGGACATGGAGCAGTTTGAGAGACTCATACTGTTTGACTAGTATCAAGGTGTACTTGGCTTTAATGAAGATGGATACACCTCCACCTTTAGTTCTTTCCTCTCATTTTGAGGTCTGAATGTGTGGAAGGTATTGTAGCCTTGCACGGCCAGGATGCTCTCCATGACCTTGAACCACGTCTCAGGGACTGCAGACAGACGTCAGCATCTTCCAAGGTGAGGAGTGCTTCAGTGAGTGCAATTTCATGTTTTGACTCCTAGCATTAAGCAGCAGAACCTTGAGTTTGTCTTGAGTGGATTTTGTTATGTTGGAAATTTTGTTGTTTTGACATTGCCTAAAAAAGGCACTATGGGGGAGGAAAGTGACTTTGCCAGAAACCAAAAGCCTAGAGAAGACAGATGTAGACCATCTCTGGCAAAGCAGCATTGCCTGTCAACAGTGCATACATTCATACATACATACAAATATTTCAAGCATGGTATATACATACATACATACAAATATTCCAAGCATTGGCATTAATGCCCTTCTAGCCTGCCAATATACCAAAACACTTGTTCCATTAATAAGCATCTAGGGTATTCATAAAAATATCTAAACTAGTACTTGCTTTAATGTAATTTAGTAGTCTGGTCCATGCATCAGCTACTCTCGCAGAGAAACAATTACTACACTTCTCATTCCTATAGAATCTTCTGCATAGGTTGTCTGATGATTCCCTACTACTTTTTGATAATCCCAAACATTCCCAGAGGTAGTTGTTTCTAAATGCCCTATATACCTGAATAAGGTCTTCTCTTAGTTATGTATAGGGGCACTGTACAAGTTCAGATATTTTAGTCTTTCATAATAACAAAAAGTTTGACATCCATGGATGCCCTTGGTATATTTCTGCTGTTTTCTTTCCAGTTTACTCATGCTTGTTTTCATATAAGGTTTCCATATTGTTATTCCATATTTAAGTTTGGGTCTAATGTAACTAGCAAACAATGACTTCATCATTGCTGATTTTTTAGACCTTATAAAGCTTTTTATACAATCTATATTTCTGTAACTATCATTAACTAATTGGTTAATATGATTAGAAAATCTCATAGCTGTATCTACTCATATATACAGGTCCTTAAATGAGTCTACAGTTTCAATCACTGTGTGCTATATTAAATATTCATCTTTCAATTTATGTATCCTAAGTCTCATATGCTTAATATTTTATGTATTTGTTAGCATATTATTCTCCTGTGACCAAATGGTCAATTTAGTAAATCCTTATCTGTAATACATGTAATCAGTTTACCCAATTTCAGGTCATCTGCATACAGGCTGTAGAACACCTCAGATGAAAAAGATAGGTCTGGAAGATACAATCTTAACAAGTAAGGGCCTAGGACAGAGCCCTGTGGGACACCCACTGTAGCCAACAATTTCACCTGTCCAGCTGTTGTATGATACTTGCCATGTTCTATTTGTGAGCCATACAGCTATCCATCTTATCAGTACATCAGTACCTAGTTGTACTAATTTGTTGATCAGTTTTGTGTATGACCTTGTCAAATGCTGAAGTTAAGTCTATATAAATTACATCACTGCACAATTTTTCATTCATAGCTGTTATTATATTATTATAGAACATCATGTTACAGGTGGTAATAGATCTATTTTCAACACATGTATGCTGATATATGGTTTCTATTCCTGACCTATACAGTTCTGACAATAACTTACCAAATACTACCTTCTGCATTATTTTTCCACAACATGAAAGTTGGCTTAAAGGTCTTTATGACACTGGGTTTGTCCTCCTCCCCTTTCCCTTAAAGACAGGTTTAATAAGCGCATGTCTCCAGTCTTGAGGACTCTCCCCATAGTTATATAACCTAGCAACTAATAGAAAATAATGGTACTGTAAGTTCGTGCTAAAGTGTTCTCCGATCATTATTACTAATTCCGTCTCCTCCCTGTGCTTTGTTTGGATCCAGTTTGTGCAGTTCTTTTGCAATATAATTTAATTTGATTCCAGTATCTGAGGTCACCTAGATGCCATTAGGACGAGTTATCACCCAGTTTGTGGAGCCAAACTATTTTGCATAAGATTTTGTAAATATATCTATAATCTGTTGTGTCTGAGAATGAATTTTGAATCTACACACAGTTTATCAATGTGTATGTCTTTGCTCCTTCCACATCTTATGTATCTATAAAAGGGTTTCCTGTTATGCTCAATATCTTTATATAAATATTCTTCAAATGTTTCTTGATCTTGTCTCACACTATGCTTAATTTGTTTGTCCAGCTTGTTTATTTCAGTTTTCAAAGCTGTAGTTTGACCAATCTTCCATTTCTTATAATTTTTTGTCTCTCACCTTAATCAGGTATCTTGCTCTTATGGAAATATATCTCCTTGTTGTTGTATGCCTAGATCCTGATGTTAAACATTTTTTTGATTTTTTTGCACACAAACAATTTCTGTTTCAAAATTTTCTACAATCCATCTGCATTTTTTTCTACTGAACACACCACTCCAGTTAGTTTTACATAGTGCCTGTTTTGCTTCCATATTATTTGTTATTAATATTCTGTGCTTTGGTTTAGATTTCAGTTTGGCAGAACTATCTAGTAACAAATTAACCTTTATAACCCCATGATCACTGCACATCAGCAGTGGTAAAACTTGACTTGAAGTTACAGTCATTTCTTTAGGAACACAGTGTGTAGTATGTTCCATTCCCTGGTAGTTTTTTTTTTTTACAGTCTGAAGCAATTGTCATTTCTGAACACATGTTGTGAGTAATTTCCTTAATAATGTTTCTGGTAAATTTAAGTCCCCAGCTAATGTTATTCTTCCCTCTTGTGTTTCATGAAAGAAATGTATGAATTCCTGTAGGTCATCAGCACTTGACTTTGGTGGTCTACACACTCCAACAATTGTTATAAGTTCCAGGGTTGTCTTTATTGTCACAATTACACAGTCTATAGTATTGTGTTATCATTGAACATGTAATAATCACAGGTCTCATAACTATCTTTAATCCCTATCATAACACCTCCACCTGAGTTTTTGTTAGAATGTCTGTTACAGTAAAATATTTATACCCTGGCAAAACTGGTTTCCTGTCATTGTTCTTTAACCATGCTTCACACACAATAACATCAATTTTGTGGAAACATAGCAAATTTTCCAATAAATAAACTTTGCTATCAATGCCCTAGCATTAACAACCATAAGATACACATCAATTGTTGTCATGTCTTCCCAGGCTGACAGACACTGGATCCCCCTGGACTGACACCACAAGCTAAGCCAATTGTTGAAGTTGATCCTTTTTTGTTTATACTGTGGCATCATCCTGGGTGAAGGTAGAATGCTGCTTTGGGCTAGGGTCATACCTACCTGGGACACATAATCTGAGAGTTTAGTCATGTCTCTCTTCATACAGTCCAGAGACATACATTTCAAGTCATTCACCCCAACAAGGACTATGACATAGTCATAACCACACTTGTTGCCGAGTGACATGAGTGTATGTGTAATTTGATGGATCCTAGCACCTGAAAGGCAGCTGACTGTGATCATCTCCTTATCCAGCCTGCTGAGGGGCTCATCTGTGTGTCTCACTATGGAGTCGCTGATGACCAAGACATTAGGTTTTGAAGTGTTTTGCCTTAGGGTCTTATTTGATGAGACACTGGTCTATGTGTTATTATGTGTAGTGGTTTCTATTTGTATAGCTGTGTGTGCAAGTGGTTTACATTTGGGAGGTCTCTGATCTTTTGGCAGGCTTCTAGTGAGTACCTATGTTTATATGGGCTTATATATCGTGACCACATTTTGTGTGAGAGGTGAAGTGTGTGTGCTGACAACCTGTTTGATGCCCAGTTTGTTGTTACATGAAAGAATTGATTCCAATTTCATAGTGTAATTACATCTCTCACATAGGGTATTTGTTTGTTTTAGGAGTAAGCGGTTGTCAGTATACATGAGGCAATTACTACATTGTCTCAGGATGCCCATTACAATCAGGCTGGCTGGTTCAATGATGGGAAACTGTCCATCCATCATAGCAGGGTTTTACCATATATACTATTAGGGAAGGGATTGGGCTAGTTTGACCAGTTTTTGTGTTAGGATTAACAAAGGTGCTTGTTCTATTGAAGGCTATGAATGATAAGTGTGGCAGCGCTACTCAGTGCACCTTTTGTGCAGTAGGAAAGCTTGGGAGGGTTCCACTGACAGATGTCTAGGGAAATTTTGAGTTTCAAGGTGTTTGTGTCTATATAGTATGTTGGCATAGGTTTGAAGGTGAAAGTGGATATTGGAAATTCTTGGTTAGAGATGCTATATTGTCTATGAAATAAGAGTTGAATTACATTGCAGTTTTGAGCAGTTAGTTATTGGGGGAGGATTTAAGGTTTAATTTTTGGCCAGGATGTAAGATTTCTCTAATGGCTGACCAGAATTTTTTAGTGTTGTGTTTACTATTATGCCAAAAGTTTTTTTATAGTATAGTTTCTTGTCTTCATTTATTCACTATTTAGTATGGTTGAAGAGTATGAAGTTTTTGAGAAATTGTGCTGGTTTATATTTTTGCCATTCTTTCTACAATTTTTCTGTATCCTGCATTAACATTCTATTCTTTGTGGATAGCCAGACTGCATCACTTGTTTTTAGTCTCTTCCTTCTAGGAAGTACAAGACTATTTAGGATATTTAGCTAAGTTGTATTGAATTTATTTACAGCATCATCCAATGAGAAGATTTTTTAGGATATCCCAGTTAATAGATGAATGGATAGTAACAAATATTTCTGGTTAAACTTAGATATGTTGTGTGTTGTTTTACAAACATGCTGTTTAAGTGGATAGTTGATATTTGAGATGTCCTCTTGTATAGATTGGTAGATAGTCACTCAGAGAGTCTGACATTGTATCTGTAGTGATCAATTTGGTAGGATCTGACACTAGGATTGATCCAGTCTAATAAAGAATTTGATGTCATGCTCTAATGTCTGGGTCTATTAATTAGCTGTGTGAAACCATATAAATTCATGCTAGATGAAGGTGAGTTAGAGGTTATGCCCAACCAACTGATACTGAGATCACCTATTAGTATTTTTTTCCTGTGGAATTATTATGGATATCCAGAGTAGGATATCTTCCAGTGTAGCTGCATTGTTGCCAGGTGGGATATAAATAACAGTAATACATATTTGTTTATTTTCAGGAAAGTAATAAGAAGCTTTGTTGAACTGAATTTTAGTATTTCTTTGTTGTATGGTGGAAATGTGGCAGTTGGGAAATATTAAAGCAATGCCTCCACCTTTCCTGTTTACATGGTCATTACAGATAATGTTATAGCTGGGGTGTCATTTCAGAGTATTTATGTTGGTTTTAAGCCAAGTTTCAGTTATACCAAGAATATCAAGCTTTTGCTGGTAATGCACGCATGTAGTTCAGTAGTTTTACTTCTTATACTTCTAATATTTATGGCAGCAGTAGTTAGATTACTAGGGTTGGGGTTGATCATTGTGGAGTTAGAGAAGTATGTGGAAGAGAATTGTCCTGATGCTGGCTGAGATAGGTGGGGCCGGATTAGGGTGAATGTCTCCTCCTAGGAGGAATTTAGTATATTGAGGTATTATTGATACTTGTCTTTGGAGAGCATTTTTCCACTAAATTTTACTTTGATTTGAGTTGAAATGGAGTTAATCAATCAATATTTGGGGTAAAGGTGAGAGGCATCATTAAATATGTTTGATGCTATGTGTGAAAAGAATATGTAGGAAGTATCAATAGCTGGTTGGGACAGAAATGGAAAGATGCTGAGAGCTATTACTGAGTCATGGTACGATGAGAGATGGCTCAGCAGGAGGAGAGGAATAGAAGATAAGCTGAGGATCAGCATGATTAAGTAGGAGGATCTGTATTTTATTGATACTAAATAGTGGGGAAGTAGGAATCAAGAAGGAAGCAGGAAGTTGCAGGGCATTAGGATACTAACTCATGGGTGCAGTCTGAAAGCTGGTAGAAAGGAAGTATTTTCTTTGAAAAAAGACAGATTGACCTGGTAACTTCTCTTATGTTTCTTAAATGTGAGAAATGGAGGGGTTTTAAATAAAAGATTATGAGGCTGTAGTTAATATGGGAAGTAGTGAGGGATATTTTGGGAAAGTAGAAGTTGAAATGTAGAATAATAGTACTGTCGAGGAGAAACATGGTTGGAAATGATACTAAATGTTAGATGGAAGTTAGGAAATAGGAAAATGCAAACAGGAGTGTTTATATGATAGTAGTAAGATTGTTTAGGGAGGGTTAGGGAATGGGTGTCACAAGTGAAATGTGTATGCAGGAAGTATAATGGTAGAATAAGAAAGGGTGTGTAGGAATTCGGGGTAGGGGAGTAAAGGGAAACCAAGCTTAGCAAGGCGGAGAATACTGGGCTTCCCACCTTCTGGTCAATTATTACAGACAGCAATCAGTTTATAGCTAGTACAAAGTAATTAATAAGTTAGTACAAAAGTAGAAGAGGTTTTCTTTCATTTACTAAATGCAGTCAGGAACCTAGGGAGACTAAGTCTGCAGTGTAATCTGTTGGTCAAGAAAAAGGACAGTGGCCAACTTAGTAAGTGCTTCTAAGAGTTCAAGGGGTGTACTAATGAAATCCTGAAATGGATGCTGTCAAGTGATCATGTCTTAGAAAAAAATACTGAAAATAAAAACATCAGACAGGCAACAATAACGAAACTGGTAATGTCGACCCATCCCATATGACAAAGTCAACATTACCCAGCGTATCTTGCCTTCCAGTCACTCCCAAGTAATGTTTTGTAGGGGGCCAAGGCCCCCTGCACCCCCTCACCCCCTGCTAACTATATATACAAACTCTGAGATTGCACTACAGTGAGAAAATGGGTACATTTCCCAATCTTCACTGTACCGTGATCTCCAGATAGAATGCTGACCTCACAACATCGAAAGTACACTAGCATTCACTGCTGTGGAGCCAAACATTTTCAGTTTGACCTTCTGTGAACTGGAAATTAGCCTTTCGACCATTCCCAGTTCTCATGAATGCTGTCCAACATTTCAATAGTAAACAGTGCAAGGACTACTCCTTTGGGGGGAAATATCACAGCCACTTTCAAGAAAAGAGCATACATGTTTTTGACTACCTAAAACTGATAAACAGCAAGGCTCCTCATGTTAAACTCACTTACATTGCACAATGACAAAGTTCTCAGTGAAAACATTTGGGAGTTGGGCCCTGTGGCAGAGACCCTGCAATATTGGGGTCAGGATTGGATGTAGTGACCACAGGCTATTGCACAGTGACAAACTTCTCAGTGAAAACTTTCAGGAGTTGGGCCTTGTGGCAAAGCTTCTGCAATTGGCAGGCTATTGCACCCTGACAAAGTGCTCATCAGACTTAAAGAACTTCAGACATACAGGGTATCAGAGTTATTGAGTACTAAAGCTTTAAGAGCCAGGTTTAGCTTAATGACCACTAGATATGCAGAACTTTAGACTTACCAGGATTAGAGCTCCGAGCACTGGACATATGGAGCATCAGACTTACTGAGGCCAGAGCTGTGATCACTTGATTTATTGAAATTGGAATGTGTCCATTGTTGCAATAAAGTCCATCTATACTGCACAGGTTATAAACAAAGGGATTGTGTCTAGATCTCAGGAGGATGTCATTGTCCACCTTTACTCAGCCCTCATTAGGCTAGTCATTGAATATAATACCCCCTTTGGCATGCACCTTTCCAGATACATTCAACAAATGGAACACCCACAGAGATACATTACTAAAAGGATATAAGGCCTAAACAACATGTCCTACATGGACCAACTCAAAGCTCTGTCACTATACTCTATATCCTACAGACTACTAAGAGGTGACCTGTGTCTGGCATACAAAACATCCTCCAACCCATTATTGATGGATTTACTGCACATCAGCAAGTCAAATGATATCAGAAAGACTCAGTGTAGGGATTTAAACCTCTTCTGCAATATCAGCAGAATGGTATGGAGGGACAGGTATATCTCACAGAGGATACTGCTGCTATGAAAATACAGACTGTCCATCCACATAAAGCAAAGTTCATCCCTGTCCATATTCAAGTGCAACTTAGATCTATGTATAGGAAACAAAAATGTTCCACAGGACTGCCTCCTGTACTACTAATGGACAGAGGCAGCTCCTAAATGCTTTATCCCATGCACAGGTCCACTCAAATTATCTATGGTATAATCCCAGTTATTCTCATTAGGGGTAATATATAATTATTGACCATGGGATGGGTAAAGCCAATCTATAACCAAATGGGACAGGTTATTTCAAGCATAGAAAGGGAAACTGGCTAGGCTTATTGAGGGCAGACATATGGAACATCAAACTTACTGACACCATGGCCCCTTCCATGCACGACCAAGGTAATTGGTAAACTATACAAATTCATACATTTGTTCATGCAGCAATTCTTTCATTCATTGTGTGATATTCTGATCAACCAGTGTAGGTTCATGGTATTTCTGTAGCATGTCTTAACACTCAGGGATGCAATTCAGTGAATCTATAGCTGAATTGGGTAACATACATATATGCATAGATACTAACTCACATTGTATGCACACCTACCGGCAAGTTGGAGAAATGCCTAGTCACCTACAGCACGCCTTCTTATGTGGAAAAGAATTGGAGCACCTGTTGGAAACCGATATAGACTGTAGCAGGAAGCAGATTCTAGAGACAAGCTACCCTCAACCAAAAACCAAACTGGATATCCAAGTGGTATGCAGAAGCAAAGTTGCCTGCTTTATTACGATGATGCCCAATATAAAAATAGTTTATTATATTGTGGAGTGACATATATTACATGTAGCATGCAGATAGATTGTCATTTAAGGTTTCAGGGTTGAACATCCTTTAGATGAGATGTTAAACTGAGGTCACTTCTGCCTGAGTTGGTGGTAGCTCATGTGGATGTAAAAAATCACATGGCATCTATAAAAACGAATAAGGGCCCTTTATTTATAAAAACACAAAAAATTACAATAAGCATATTTACATATTTACAATATATACATTATTTGCATGGTAACACTTTCTTTACAATCTTATTATTAAACAGTACAACAAATTATTTTAGTTATGAGATCCCCATTCAGTTTTCCATAACCAAAATCTTATTTTCTTTAACATCATTGCTAAATACCATTTTTCTTTGAATAAAACTTCCTTAACCTTTTTGATTCCAAATTAACTATGCTATGTGAAACATTTTTATTATTATTACATATTTTCATCTTTTCCTTTATAACAACTATACTCAATCATAACCATGTTTAATTCACTTATTTTTTCAATTTCTTTTAAATATTTTATATCAGCTAGCTTCTTCCATAAACTTTTGCTAAGTCTATATCCTAGAAAAACTTCCTCAGTAGTCTGTAGTTTTTTACAATACAGACAAATTCTGTCTTTTTTCTTCTTATATGGCATATTTGCCTTCACTGGAAGCTTTTGTATATGACGTCTCCATAAAAAAATTTTGACATTCAACCATTTCTTTACATCTTGACATTCTAGCTTATATTGCTGCAATTTTAACTCTCAATAACTCTCTCATAGGATAAAAACTGAAATATTTATTCAGAACATTATTGTATGATTTTCTTCTATCATGTTCTATTTCAAGTTTTATTTTTCATGAGAAAATTTTCTCTTGATAATTATTTATTTCATAATTGATCCATAATCTCTTTCTTTTATTATTCCAAATATATAACCATTCTTCTTCATACTTACATTTTTAATATATGCATTAGTAAGCAGCATCATTATGCTTTAAACATTGTAATACTTTGAATAAGTGTAATGAAACTGCATAGACTATAAGATTAATCAGTCCTAAACCCCCTTCTTTTCTATTAACATATATGACACCTCTCTTTTCTGGGTTTAATCTAGAACTGCAAATAGATGAAAACATATTATTATATACTTCCATTTCAAACAAAACAGACATGCTAAAGACTTTTGCCAAATATGAGTTTCTTGCCAAAAGGATACAATTAATCAAATAACCTTTCTTTTTGAAGGTCAATCTAAAAGTTTTCAAAAACTTACATATTTCATTCATATTTTCAGTTTTCCGTAATTGTAATGTATTTCCTGTTTTCCAAAACAAATTCCAAGCACTTTATATTTGTTAAAATAAGCACTTCTCAACATACCATCAAAACCTAATCCTTGATTTTTCTCTTTATTTATTCTTAAACTTGCAACATTTAAATATTCTTGCAAAAGCTTTAGTAATGTACTCATATCTAAACTATTTATTGTAGTAATTATAGTATCATCTGCATAGGATAACAAAATTGGTACAGCTACCCCCACTCATCCTTTCCATTTTTTATTTATAAATGTAGATAGCACATTCATTACTAAAGAAAATATTATTCTACTCAAGGGACATCCTTGTCTTACACCCTTCCAAAGCACCATTTCCTTATTTAACTAACCATTATCCAAAGCCCTTACAATATTAAATGTATATGCTACCATACGTACCCCTATAATCGTATTCCCTATATTATATGACTTAAATATTTCCCATAACACATTGTGCTGAATAGAATCAAACATCTTGCTTATATCACCTATCCTAATTCTGGCATGCTAATTTCTATACAATACATCATGTACTAATTTCCTAACAACTAAAAGCAACTCCTGCACACTTTTTCCTTTTATATCATATATGTTTTTATTTATGACTTTATTTTGCATTCCTTTCTTTGTAAAATCTTCATGAATATTTTATAGTCCATAGTGTTCAAAACTATTGGACTCCCATTCTGACTTTCTTCTTTACAACCTGTTTTCCATATGAATGTTATTACTCCACTACATAGCTCTTTATATTGAAATCCCCCTTATTTAACCATTCATTTAACACCATTAAAAATATCCCTTTTACAACCTTGTCATATTTTTATACATTGTATATTCTATTCCATCTGGACTGCCAGCTGACTCTAAATTAACTGACTGTAATGCAGTTTCTAATTCTTCAATTACAACATTTTTCTCCATTTCTTTACTATCTTTTTCTGAAAAGAAATTACTTTCCATTCATTGAGTTTGTATGCTTTGTCCTTTAAATAATTATTGTATATAATGTTCTATTATTCTCATAATTTTATTCTGTGTATTATACATTATACTATTTATATCTTTCATTTGCCCCATTATAGTATTATTTTCTTAATAATCTTACTGAAATAAGGTGCAATTTCTTCTTTTTCCTACACAAAAATACCTCTGATTATACAATAAATCCTTTATTTTACCTTTATTCAAATTATAAACTTCCTGTTCTTTAACAAACAATGCTTCGTCATTTCTTTTCAGACTATCAAATGTCTCATTACTTAATGTTCTATACTTAATTTTCTTCCCTTCTTTTCTCTTGTTTTCATTGCATATAACATTTCTTATACTTTTGTTTGAAACAAAACCACCATTCTGACCACTCCTTATAAAAGACTGTCATCTCTTCATGATCTTGCCACAATTCAAGAATTGTATCTTTTCCTGTCTCTTCCTATTTAACTTAATTTATTTTCAATCCCTTTACCTATTTTAAATACTCTTTGTTTTCTTTTAACTGAATCCAAATAGTTCTGTATTCAGAAAAACCTGTTGTCAAAACATTTTCTTCTAAAATTAGTAATCCTGAAGAAAACAGAAAATAATCTATTTCCATTCTATGCTCTCCTCTTCTGTGTCCATGTGCTTTTATCCCAGATTCTCAATTGCCCACATTTTATAATTTCTAATACTTTTTTAATATCATAATCTTTTTTTCTTCTGATGTCTTAAGTTACAGTTGAAATCACCTACCACAATTATCTACATATGTATAGCAACATATTGAATTAACATTTTAAAGATATCTTCTCTTATTTTGTCACGTAAGCATAAATTGTGATAATTCTCAAAACCTGATCATTCCATCTTATATCAATGATGGTAATTCTACCCAGTATAACTAAAATAATATCTAAAACTTTATTGTATCCGTGTACAAAAAACTATGCCTGAACAAGTCTTTTCCCTAAATTCCAAATCACATTATGTCCCTCCCATATTTCGGTTTGATATCTTTCTTCTTCTTTAGTTATGAATCTTCTAGAGTAATAATATAAGTATCCTGTTGTTTGCACCACTCAATAATACTTATCCTTCTTACCAAACTTCTTAAACTATTAACATTTATTGCTAACATTTTACAAGAAGCAATATATTATTTATTTTTATTATCCCATTCCTTTCTTTTTTCTCTTTACTGTGACATTCTATAATTTTACTTTTTCTTTCCCATACTATTTTACCAATAGAATTTATTTTTGTTTAACTACATTCTGTTTTACATCTTCCATATCATGAACCTCTGAGTCTTCTTCTACTAATACCTCATTTTTTTTTCATTATCAACTTCTTGCTTCTCTTGCTCACTTTCTGGGACCTCTGTCTGTATTAAATCTGTTTGTGTATCTAAAACTTCTGATTCTACTTCTAAGTGTTTAATAACTTGCCTGTGATATGTCTGTGTATCTATACTCTCTAACACTCTCCCTTCTCATTCGATACTTAAATGCTCTGTCTTTTTACATTTATAATATTTTAACTCCTAAGTCTTCATATCATGCCCTATTTCTCCATATATATAACGTTTTGTCTTTTCACAATTGTTAATCAGATGATCGGGTTTACCATAAAAAAAAATAAATAAATAAATACATTTTTGGTTGACTTAAATATCTCACCATACCTTTGTCCCCCTCCACATTTATAATACTAGGAATGTGCACAATTGTTTTCATTTTCTACATTCAGTATCACAAGACAGTTTTACATCCTAGTCCATAAAACTCTTTTATAATATAATTTTCACATTTCTAATACATCTTTGCATATTTTTAATAAATGTCCTTTTAAAGTCTCTTTTTCTACTTCATTTCTAAATTGATATACTGATTCCAAGGGAAACCATCTCTTTTTTCATATTCCCCTATAAATGTCTCCATCAATTGTCCAAATTCAAAAATAATGTCACAGAAAGTTTCTTTATTTATATGTGTAAAAGCTCTTACCTCATTTGCTTTAGTTCCAAGGTGTGTAATTATCTCATCCCATACCTTGTATCTGTCTAGCTTGGTATTCTCTTTTTTTCTTTAGTCTTCCTCTGAATGACTTATTTTTCTTAATTGTAGAATCTTTCTTCTCTTCTTTTTCTTTCTGTACTTATCTTCCCCATTTCTACATACAACTTCTTTACTGTAAATTCTGCTCACTGATCATCCTCTCATTATATTCTGTCCATAATTTCACCCCAGGAAATATCTTTACTACTTTATAGATCACTCATATTTGCCAAGTCACACTTGTGCTGAATCCCCTCCCCCAAACAGGTTTTGCTGAAAAACATCCTGTAAATTATTGACTGGTATAGCTTTCTTTTCTCTTACCACCACCACATGGAACTCCTGCAAAGGCTCAACTGCATTCACATCATCACCACCTATTAAGCTCTTCTTTAATGGCTCACCCACCTTTAACTTGTCACTGCATTTATCGGATGTAATTATATCTTTCTTCATCGCCTTTCCCTCATCCAAGCTGAGTAATTCATTACTTTCATGTGAATCTATTTCTTTTTTGTTTTTACTCAAATCCATACTTTTTCCCAGTTTCTCTATGCCACCTCCACACTCAGACCAGAAACCAGAAGTACTACAAATGATCTGTGTCTCTCTAAGCAAAGTAGGGGAAATTCCCTGTTGTCCTGGCCAAATATCTCTTCTCAGCCCCAGACTTACATACTGAGTACCGCACTTACTGAGCAGCAGACTTACTGATGTCAGAGTGATGAGCACCAAAGCTGTGAGCACCTGACTGCCAAGCACTGCTCCCATGAACATTAGATTTACTGCATACCAGACCTGTCAGCACATGAGAGCTATGGGCACTACATGAGCACAGTAAGAACCGTCTTTCTAAATTCCATCCTCACAGGTAATTTCAGCAATATGTAGAACACTTTGCTGGTATATTTTAAATTACCCTCAATTTAATCCCAGCCAATTTCCTGAGTTTTACTCACACTTTCTTATCAATGTTAGCATAGAGCCATCTGCTCTGTACTCTGCTAAAGTTTAACAAAAATGCTGATTTCATTTAGTATAGAAGCAGTTCTGTATACTAAAGTTAATCAAAATGGAAGCAATACAGTAATAAACTAGATCTAGTACTGCAAGGTCTACATTATGTTTATTATGAACTGAGTTCTTGCGGGATCCCATATTCTAAATTCATAACTTTCACTGTTGACTTTTGGACATGGATGCATCTTTTCTTTGGCACAGTCTTACCCAGGATAAGTACACTATATTACACACAATTGGTGTCAATAAGCCAGCATCAGCTATGCATTAATTGCTGTTTAACACCTGACAGCGGAGTCTGTTGGAAACTTAATTCACAACATCATGTTTCTATCAGTATCAGATGCCTAATTAATTAGAATAATAAAAATGAAAGGCAATAATGAAATTAAATAAATTCAACCCTTAATTATTTGGATTCATAAAACAATAATGCAATTATTAAATTAAATCAATTGCCATGAGAAAATAGATAAAAACAAAGTATAGCACAATGCAAAGCATGACTCAAAACACTTTTAAAAAGCAAACCTAAAAGAAAATGATAAAACCACACCAATAATTTTCAATTAAGGTTAGCATTAAGACACTTTAACTCACTACCTTCAGTATAGTTCTTTTGAGCATGTACTTTTAACTCCCAGTGGGCATACCTCTCAACCTCTTAGTGCAAGAAATCTGGACAATGCCCAACAAAATGGAGGAGGGCACAAATAGGGACATATTTTAAATATTTCTCTTATAAACTTAGGTTTGTTTTAACATGCATTTTCTAAAGGATTTGAATTTTGAAACTCAAATGTATGTCATTATTGTGCCTTTAGTCCTCAGATCATCCCAGCGATTTGCCAGAAAACCACAAATTTTATGAGGAACAAGCCAAAATATGAGCCAAAAATCTGGACAGTGTGCGAAAAAATGTACAGCCAAGAGGTATGCCAGTAGATGTGGCTTAAACCTTTACAAAAATGAAGTTATCACCTTTCATCAAACATATATTAATATCTCTAGAACCATACGTGTTACTAGAAAACTGTAAATGGCAAAATATTTTTATAATCCACAATTAATGCAGTGAATATTCATTTTGTAATGCTGTATAAATAGCTTTTGATATCTCAGTAATCATTCAAGCAAGGCATATTCTGCCATCAGGATTTTCTTCATACAGCCCTGAGCTTTCATATGAGGCTATGCAGTCCTATCTGCGTTACCTGAATGTTGAAATATTTAGAGAAATATGAAAAGTATTACAATACAAATAAACCGCACATAAATATTCAGTATATCTTTAGCTTCATTAGACAGAGGTCAAATATCAATACAGTTGTGCTTACCATCATGTAGGTTTTAAGATGAAGTCTTCTGATAACCTTGTTGCCCTATTATTTTAGGTTTTTGTCTAGATTTCTTCTGCTAAGTGGTTGAGAGGTATACTTTGCATATTAATTTTAGCCACCTTAGACAGGAAATATATTAAAATGAACTGATCTATTCTGAGTGCAGTGCAGATATAATCCATTTTCTCTCAAGTCTTAACCATCTTACTTGACATAAGTCACATTCCTCCCCCCCATGATGACATTAGACATTCTGTGTAGTCATAGCTTATTTCTCCAGTGTAGGTGTACACCTAATCCATCATACTGAACATTGAGGATCTTGATTTTGTCACCAGTCATAACTTACTTATTATGTCTTCTAGACATGGATGCCAGGGAATCTTGGCATCCATGTTGGGAACCCATCATTTTCAGTTATGATTGGAGATCCAATCATTATTCTTTGTAGTTCATGGAGGTTTGTCTGCTCCATGTGCTACTAGCTAAAAAAAAAGATATATTTTTTGCTGATCTGACAAAAAAAAAATCAGTAGAATTTTGATTGATTAAAAAAAATCTTTTCCACTTTTTCACTTGCATTTAATAGTTAATGAGATATCTGAGCTTGACGTTGTTTTGTGAGACAGTTGAAAGGTATGATTCCCACTCACTCACATTTACAAATGGCAGAACCAGTTTCAGCTGCAGTACACTTGATTTAGATGCACTGTCAAGTAGAACCATTCAGAAAACCAAAGAGGAATTATTGAAAGAAGGTTCAATAAACACAAAAAACTGAAAATGCAAACAACTTTATGTTAGTTCATGGAACCAACAGATGTGACTCATAAACAATCCAGAAGGTGCTGGAAAGACTAAGACTCCAGTTCATTTTACAGGCCTTCGAACAAGTGGTTGTCAGCAGAAAACCTAATCTCGCAAGTCACTACTAAACCAAAGTGCCATATAGAAGACCAACATTTCCAAGCAGCATTACTGTAATGGTACCCACTAATAAACAAATACAATTCATACAGAGTAACTTGTATCGGCATCATATCTGAATAAAACTACTACTACTAGTGGAACTGTCTTGGTATACGGTAATAACCAGAAGTTAGACTCAAACGCTGTACTTCATATTTGTGAGGTAAAGGCCTAAAAACGATTATGCCAACTATGTCCCTCATAATAGTAGCTCATTTTAACCATGCTGTTACCTTCCTATATGAAGTTGCTAGGGTGCGAGGCAGTGTTCCACATTTTGGTGACAGAAGGTGGACTGCTATGCATCCGTCTTTTATTTACTTACATGGCAATCCTTGAGCTACCTAAAATTTTTGAGCCACATATTTAAACCTGCAAAGTGCAAATACTTCTTAAAAGTACTTCAGTGTGGCTGGCACCAGATAGCTCATGAAGCTTCTCATTTGACACCCAGGTTCATCATCTAACTCAGGATCCTAAGTGTTGACCATGCTCCACCCTTGCTTGCAGTAACCCAGCCTCTTAGTTCTTTTGTTAGTGGCACCATCAATAGGGGCCTATTGTCCTTGAGTGTAGCAAAGATAACAGTGTCACATTTTATACCCATGTGTATTCGGGGCAGTCGGAGCATCTGTGTCACAGTACCTCTCCTCCATGATAATTCTTGTAGTTACTTAATATGAAATAAAAAGTGAGGCAAAGTGGCTTTTGGTGAGTGGTGGACAGACACTTTCTGTTGCAGCAACAGCAGGTGAGCAAAGAAATCCTTAAATTTTAAAAGACTATTTTTTAAAAAAAATCTTGCAGCACACCTGTCAACCTCTGCCACGGCACACCATCTGAAAACCCCTGCATTAGTTAATACTGCTTGATACTCACATATGGATTTTAATGCTGTCCTGGAACTTGCCTAACTGCAATATCCCTCACTGCTGTAAAGTTCTCATGATATACCATTGTCCATTCAAGTTTCTGACAGTAGATTCTAACATCTAACAGTTTAATTCTGAATCAATATTTTATATCCCCAAGTGAACCCCTAATTTGAGTGATTGAAGTTCAGTCACAAGGACTGTGTCTTAAGTGTCTACCATAGTGGTTTGACAAATTTCCAAGCAGGCAGTCAAAACAATATGAGCTGCTCTATAAAGAGAAAGCAGGTCTACAGCTAAACAGAGAATGTGCTGTCTGCAATTATTGCATAACTTTTTTAGGATTTTGTTAACTCTAAAAACATCTTTAGGATGCACCACAACACAGGAAACTTTAGGTAGGAACATCTACAGCTCAAATGCTTCAAGACAGCCAGTTTCGAAGAGGAAAGGGATTGTTGCCATCTTCTAACAAGTTAGCCACCTACCTTGTTCACTGTCAGACTGGAACGGCCAGATGCTGGAGTTTTAATTAAATCAAATGTCCTGCAGTTAAGGTGAACAGGTATTCACTTTCTTCTTGTGATAACTTTCTTTGTATTAGAGTCTATCATACCTGAGATAACATTAACCTTTCTGAGTGAATGTCCCAAATCAGACTTTGAGTAATAGCACACCTCACACAGGTTGAGATGTTTACCTTAAGATTTGGGGCTGGCAAAAATCGTTAAGGAGTTTTCCTTATAGACACAATGTGTAGGGTTTGATTCTCAGCTGGAATAATTGGTTAGGCTTAAAATGGCCCAAAAGTGCAATTAACCTATTACTAGCCTATTAACTCATTACAGCCGAGTGACGTCTCCAGGCGTTTCTGCAGTTACACCCTACTGCTCCTCTAGGCGTCAAATATTGCCTGTTCATATTTGCATTAATAATTCCAAAACCATGTTACATACAAGGTATTGGAAAATTTTATCTTGAAGCATACATGATAGCAAACACAATTGTATTGATATATGACCTCTGTCAATGGGTATTTGTTAAAAATGTAAGGTGATAACTTAAATTTTTAAATGCTGAAGCCACGCCCACTAGGGGTTAAAGGTACACACTCAAAAGAGCTCAAAAAGATGGCTACATTCTGTGTACCCTTCAGGTGTCAGATTTGGAGAAAAGGGAAAGTGTGATTGATATATATAAGAGTAAGTGTATGCGTATATGGAAAAATATAATATCTCCAAATGTTTGTCTGTGGAGTATTGTCAGGAAGATGCATAAGTCTTTTAAGCAACAGGGAAAAGTTAATAAGTTGTCATTTTTCAACAATAATGTGCAAAATTAATTGCATAACATATAGATTCAAACTTCTGGGTGGTGATGGCCCTCACACCCAAAGTTGTATAAAGTGAGTGGTCATTATTTATTTATCATGTGAGGCTATTCAGGTTACTAGAAGAACCTCATGTGAGATTAGAAAAGTGAGATTTACCAGTAGGTATCTTTCATATCCATTTAAATATCCATGTATTTTGAGGCATAAAGAACAAAGGTTCTAGAAGGTTACTATCTTGAATTTTCTCACTTTTTAATTTTCCTGAAACTGGCATGTCGGTTGGTTTTCAGGGCAAGGAAAACAATTAAAAAGTCTAAATTTAAATGTATGTCCATTTGCAATTGTTATACTTTCAATTGCAATCGGAAACCTCTTCATTGCCTCTCTCTTTTGGAATAAGTAAAAAGCTGAAGCACTATTCAGCTACTTTGTAAGGAAAATTAACCTGTCCTGTGGCTTTGTTCATTACTGTCTTGCAGAGGAGCTATTTTTCCCTGAAAAGGAGTGACTGTGACAACTCTGGAATGGAATGAATCAGACAGTTTTCTAAAAAAAGTGTTAGTTTATAAAGTGTCTACAAAGGTGGTCTGTAATATTAAGGTATCTATGAAGATCAACTTAATCTCGAGAAGAAAGCCAGCCCAGGGGCCACTGTGCTGACCTCATTAAGATATTAACAAGGTCATGCAGACCTCATGAAATGAATGAATCCTTTTGGCAACTGATGCAATGTGCCTGAGCTAACACTTCCAGAAGTAATCATTACTTTACGTCATAGAGTCAGCCATATAATTCTTGATTGTTGTTTGATTACAAACATGGTGAGCAGATGCCTACAAGTGATCTTTGCAACCAAGAAATAAAAGTGAGGTAAAGTACTGCAGGAATAGTATGTAGGGCCTGTAATCTAATACTCAGTCTGGTACTTGAGTAAAGGTACCTACTAAACAACTGCCAATCCATATAGTAACATTAAAGTCTGAAGAAGGATTTTGGACCAGTTTTAAATGAAAGTCAGTTAGTTAAACCTTAGTTTTGAAAGCATAAATGTAAAATAAGTTATACACTACTGTTTTAAATCATTTTAGTGTTTATTTTTTGATAAGAAATAGCAAGCAATATTATTTTTGTAAAAAGTTATAGGCAGCTAAACGTAGTATTTCATTAATTTTGGTTAGAAGGCAACTTTTTCAGTGGCTAAATGCTTTAATGAAATATGTTTTGCAGAACAACACAAGCAGTGCAGGGTTTGAATTCACGTTAGGGAGAGCCTGAATTTATGGGTCATAATAAAGTTTGAGGGTTGTTGTTTAGCATAATGACTTAAGGTGTTTACCTCACAGACACAAGGTACAGGATTTGATTCTCACCTTTGCTCACTGTCTAAGTATTGGTTTGGCTTGTAATGGTCTGCATACTAATCACTTAGTATTTACATATCAACTTATTAACCTATGGATGTGAAGCTTTGTTAACCTTAGAAGAGTGGATACGATTTCACGGTGGTCAAAAATTGAAGATTTCTACAACCAACAGCAGCAACCCCTGATGCATTTGACAGAATACTTAGAATATGATAAGGGAGAGGGAGTTTTCCCTGTTGTAAAGTTTGGGTCTATACTGTATGCTCAAAGAGACTTTTCTTTGAACATATAATCATCAACACCGAAAGAGTGAACGCTCTAAAGCGCAAACAACCACGTCTGCATACACAAAAAACATAAACTTCAAAACCCTAATCAAGTGGGGGGCTTCACCCCCCACAACCCCCAACATGGGGAGCTGTGCCCCACACCTTCCCCTAACTAAATATACCAACGCCGATATCGTTCCACGTTGGGGAAAAGGGGAATTCCCAATAACAGCCAACTGAAAATTTTCTGGAAGAAAAAATATGATGACATTGCCATTCACGTTTTAGAGCGTTCACTCTTTAGGTGTTGATGATTATATGTTCGAAGAAAAGTCTCTTCGCACATATAATATAGACCCACAAGGTTTCAGGGTGTCCCAATCTGTCATTTTTTAGAAATGCCTTGTATGATCTTAAAGGGACATCTCAAAAAGACTTCTCATCCTTACACAATCTCTCATGAGTTCTAACCATGAAAATCAAACCTCTGACATAAGTACATATTGAAAATATTTCTTCATGTATAAAAAGACACATTTTTATCCCTATCAGTAGCTGCTGCAGAATTTGCAAAACATGAACACAACCTAAAAAGACTCACTCGTTCTACCTTAGTTAACTCATTCATATATGAAGGTTCCAGCCTCTGGAGAGCTGGAAGGTTTCTCGTCTTATTGTCATATTCTCAGAATGCTTTCCCCTAAGCCAAGAATGATTCCTAATCATTACACTAGTAAAAGAGAAATAAAAGCAAAATTATAGACTATGATAAACAATCGGTACTCGTTGAATATAAATTATAAGCACTTTTTTAGTAGTTTAAGAATTTTACAGATGTCTAAACCACAACTAGATTCATTAACTACTGAAGTAATCTTTTTGGGTCTATATCAGAACATCGAAGTTTTAAAACTTCGAATGTTCTAATATCAACCCCTATTCAGCAAACGCTAAAAATAGCGAAGCTGCAGAACACTGAATTTTTTTCCTAGGGAAAGAATTCGGTTGGCCGTTTCTGTGGCTTCGCTATTTTCAGTGCTGTGGTAGAAAGTTACAGGTCAGGTTCAGGTAAGTGTGCGATTGTGTGGACGTTAGGGTTAGTGGTGGGTTAAGTGGGTTAGGGTTAGAGTGCAGGTCAGGTGAATGTGCGATAGTGACAGACTTTAGGGTTAGGGGTGGGTTAAGAGAGTTAGGGTTAGGGCACGGGTTAGGTGAGTGTGCGATAGTGACGGATCTTAGGGTTAGGGTTTGGGTTAAGGTAAGTGGATAGATAGTAGGTATGTACAGTTTAGTGTAGGATTAGATGTAGGATTTTAAGTGTATGTGTGTGGTTTGCTGTTTTTTTGGTGTGCTTGTGTTGTGTGCCTGTGTTTCGGAATAGTGAATTTTTTCCATGGGAAAGAAATTTGCTGTTCTGAATGTTCAATATTTTGTGGTTTAGATAGTTTAGGTTCAATGAAATAGTATTTGCTATTTTCATCATTTGATAGCATGATATAAACGCAATCTTTTCTGTGACATCACTTTAAAAGTTGATTATAATCTTGAAAATAAATGTTAACAGCCATAAAGTTAGCAGTCTGTAGCATATTTGCAAGGAAATCATTCCACTTTGATTCCTTTTCATATTAGAAAGATGAAAAACACATTTTTACTATCTTTAGCAAGAGCCTAAAGGCATCCTGTCTTAGATCTGGGAAAATATGAAGAAAACTACTTTTCATATCAGAGGCACACTATAATAAACCTTCATAGCCTTCAGAACATTTGAGGATTACTAAAATTAGCCCACGTAGCACTTCAAACCATGTTGAAAAAAATGCCCACATACTGTCCTGTGGTATGAAGTGTTGTGAACCTTTGTCACTGGACACTATCAGGGCTAATTTTAGTTTTTTCTAGTTTATGGTTATGGCTTCACAGTCACACGCTCCTTGTTTTATTTTTTCAGCCTTTGAGGATTACTTAAGTACAGAACTGTTTTTTTTTTTTGCAAGTGTGGTTGTGCTGAAAAAACACTTGCAGTTTCAGACTGCTGAGCCATGGAAAGTGTGCAAAATGTGGTTCTGTGTTTCTTATTTAATAATAGTACATCATTCCACTTAACTGCAATAAATAATGGATCAACTTCAGTACATGGAAAATTCGGAAAATTGAAATTCTAATTCATGAGATGAAAACATTGCAAATTCAAAATAACAAAACTTGTAATAACAAAGCACCTACTGCATATCTCTGACAACACTCAGGCATTCTGAATGGAAATTGCGGAACAAAGAAAGCATCAGCTGCTCCATTTAAACTATTGATTTAAGGTAAAAATTTATATTTTTCAACTTTTCTGAATGAGATCGCGGTGCAGTGAGGATCAGAAAATTTCCTCTTTTCTCCACTGTAGTGCGATCTTTGAGTTGAGATATATAATTAACAGGGGGGAGCAACCCACCACATGGAGGGTGCAGACATTGAAAACAGTATTTTTTTAATTTAAATTACATATTTAAATGGAGCAGCTGTTGTTATTTTTTATCCCTCAATCTCCATTCAGAATTTCTGAGCATTTTCAGACATGTGCAGTAGGTGTTTCATTCTTGCAAGTTTCGAAATGTTACTTTCTTTGTTTTGAATTGGCGATGTTTTCATCTCGTGAATTAGAATTATGGTTTTCTGAATTTTCAATCTACTGAAGTCGACCAGATTTATAACTGTAGATAGATATATATATATATATATATATATATATATATATATATATATATATATATATATATATATATTCATATCTTTGGGGGTGGGCTAGTATTTCAGTTTCCTGAACATGTCTCTCCAAAGGTTTGTTTACCATTCTGAAAGCGAGGCTTGATTTTCAAACATGAACTTTATAAATACATCAAAGTACTCATGAATTTATTGATCAAGGCATATAGAAATAAACTTCTGTTGCTTTCACTACAAACATTTTATAATATTGTGAAGACTGGTAGATATGGGTGAAGGCTGACGGCCTAGTCAAATAGAATTTGGTACATAATTCTGTCATTTGTAAATATAAATGTTGAAATACAGGCTTGTTTTCTTAAATGAAAGACTATGCCATGAAATGTAGCAACAATGCCCTCTGCTGTAAAGAAAGCTAAGACAAGCATTTCTTGTCTGTCCTTTGAAATTGAAATTATTTCATGACTGTCTTTGATGTTTACAATTCAGCTCCGGCCAGGCTAGATGAAGGCTTCCTGCCTATTGTTGTAAGGCTAAAGTTAATGACCAGAATTTACACGTGGAGTGTCCTTTATTGCCCCAGTTTCTGCCTAGGTGTAAAATAATGTAAATGCAGTTTCTGTCAGCCTGGGAAAACCAGGAAAGTTAAAAAAATGATGTAATGGGAATCAAGACTGCAATAGCAATTTAAACAGAGAGAATCAGAAGGCATTAAGCATTTTTGTCTTGACCATCCAACTCACAGCACTGCCTGTTGTCATATGTAAGTTATCTTAGACTTGTGTTTTCTTTTAGAAATAGCTAGGAACTAGAAAGATTAGACTAAGTGTTTTTTTTTCTGATGTCAGAACTTTACTACTGTATTATTTTAAGTATTTCTCTGGAATCTCTGAACTGTTGACTAGCACTGTGTAGTAGAAAGTATTGTCCTGTGTTTTTAATTATTTGTTATTAAATATTTTTAAACCCTTTTAACTGTGGCTGTTTTGTGAAGAGATAATTTAAGCTCTAGAGTACATTGCATATTTATAGAGTTTACTGTCCAAGTCACTCTAAATAAGCCTTGACTGTTTAGTCACAACTACCAATTGGATAATAATATTGCACATTAATAATTGGACACCCTTTTAAGGGCCTTTGAGTAGCTAAGTATTAGTGGGTGGTGGCAAGTGGAACTACTGTATAGTCTGGGGGAAAGGGGCACAGCTGGAAAGACTCTGCCAGCCTTCCCCAGGAATATCTGTGTGGTTGTATAAACTCTTATCTCAAAGTGTGTGTGTGTGAGTGTGTGTGTGTGTGTGTGTGTGTGTGTGTGTGTGTGTGTGTGTGTGTGTGTGTGTGTGTGTGTGTGTGTGTGTGTGTGTGTGTGTGTGTGTGTGTGTGTGTGTGTGTGTGTGTGTGTGTGTGTGTGTGTGTGTCAGCTACTTGGGCAGGGACATGAAGCACTGGTTGGACAGAGAGGGTGTTAGAGGTTTTAGCTTGCCCACTAGGCTGAGATCTGGACCCTATAGCTGTGCCAGTGGGGAGTCTTATTGGGGGGCCTGGAGAGCAAGGGAGCGACCTGCCCCAGACTGACTGTGATCTCTGTGTGCTCTTAAGGGGAAAGTGCACTTTACTGTGTGTATTTGTTATCCTTTTGTCATATATGAGACACCCTCTCTGGTGTTAGTGGTGAGGATTGAGGCTTCTTAATTGCTGGGCCAGGGCACAGGCATCACATATTAATTGCTGGCAGTGGTGGGATATCCACATCACATATTAATTAGTTGGCAAATACTAATTGGCTTGTAGTGGTGTGGGTAGAGTGAAATCCTGTAGCTTGTGCACAGTGAGCTTTGAAGGTGTTTAGTACTCTAAAACAGCCATGCAGTGAATACTCAGAGTTCAGATCACAATTGTTTTATTACTTTTGTTAGCTTAGTTAGTCAGGGTGAGCAGGTAGCATGTCAACAGAGGAGTATGGAAAGCCGACCAGGAGCCAGCTGGTGGAGATGTGCCAGGCTAGGGGACTGGCGCATGGAAACCTGAATAAGGCAGATCTGATTGCAGCCTTGGTTACAGCTGCATCAAAAAACAGCAACGAGGAGGACAATCAGACTGGCAATGGAGATATAATACCCTCGTAGAATGGACAGCTCAACCTTTCTGCAGTGGATTTAAAAATCCAGCTGGAGCTAAAGACACTTGAGATGGAGGCCAGGCATGTGGAAATAGAAGCAGCTGAGAGACTGAGGTGTCTAGAGAATGAGGAGAATGAGAAACTGCTACGCCTAGAAGCTGAAGAAAAAGAGAGGCAGAGGCAGCATGAGAAGGAGATGCTGACTCTTTGCCAGAGTCATGGAGGTAATGAGGAAGGGAGTAACTGGATCCCAGAAGCACAAAATGTCAGTAAATTTCTTCCACAGTTTAAAGAGGGAGGTAATTTTGATAGTTTCATTCATATGTTTGAGAGGGTATGTAAACAGTATGAAGTTGACCAAGGACTCTGGGTACAGTTCCTGACCCCCTTACTCCCTGGTAAAGCTGTAACTGTATTATATAAAATGTCTGACGTTGCATGTTTTGATTATACTGCTGTAAAAAATTGTTTATTACAGTTTTTTAAGCTAACACCTGAAACGTATAGGAAAAAGTTTTGTGAGCATAGACACAAGGCAGATGAAAGTGTGTGTGAATATATGGCTGAACTGAGCACTTAGTTCCATAGGTGGGTGAGTGGATGTCAGGTCACCACTTCTGAAGGGCTGGCAGACCTTTTGGTGAGGGAACAAGCCCTTAGCACTTTCTCAGAGGACATGAGGATCTGGTTAGCTGATAGACAATGTGCTACTTCAGATGAGTTGGGGAAGAAGGGAGACCTATACCTAGCAAGCAGGGCAGCCCTGCACAGGAAGGGGACCCCTAGTACTGCTCACAGGTCTAAACGAACCCATGGTGGGCAGCACAGACTGCCACAACAGAATCTGCCAGAAGCAGGGGAAACCACTAATCCAGGTACACATCTTGGAGCTAGGGTTAAATGTTTTGAATGCAAGCAGTGCGGCCATGTGGCATACAGGTGTCCACTGAGGTAAGGTGGGGAACAAAGGTTGAGGGAGCCAGTAAGTGGGAAAGACAAAATGCCAATAGTAGGTTGTCTTGAGACAACAGGGGTACTAAACTACCATCTTGCAGATGTCCTGAGTGGGAAGGATTTGGATGAGGCAGTACCATGTGCTTATGCAGTTACATGCAGTCAGGCTAGGAGACAAGCATGTGGGTCTGGTAGCCTGGGGGTGACCCAGAGAGACTGCATACTTGCAGCCAAGACTGCTGAGGTGGTTACTTCAGGGAGTAAGCTATGCTGTAGCAGTGAGACTGAAGGTGAGCCACAACTGCTTGTGGGTACTGATGGTCCCTTGGACAGAGTGACTGCAAAGGTAGAGGTGAGTAGTAGTACCCAGGCTCACAGTGAGGCACCACTGTCAGAGGATGCCAGACTTCCTGTGGAAGCAGAGCTGGGAAGGGTTACAAAGAGAGAGTTGAGACAGGCTCAGCTCTCAGACCCTAAATTGCAAGGCCTGAGGCAGGTAGCTAGGGAGGCACCTAATTCTCAAGGAAAGGGGGAATCTGTATACTGGGACAAGGGTTACTATACAGAGAGTGGAGCCTGAGCGAGGGCTAGAAGGTGAGAGAGTACAGCAGTTGGTAGTGCCTAGAGCCTACCATCTGGGGCTTCTAGCTATAGCCCATGATATTCCCTTTGCAGGTCATATGGGTATAAAACATACAAAGAGGCATATTATGCAGAACATCTATTGGTCTGGAATTTCCAGAGATGTAACAGAGTACTGCAGGACCTGTGAGCAGTGCCAAAAAGTAGGCATGGCAGGAGACAAGGTGAGAGCTCCTTTGGTGCCTTTGCCTGTGATTGAGGAGCCATTTCAGAGGGTAGCTATGGATATTGTGGGTCCTCTGAGTACCCCAAGTTCCACAGGGAAAAAGTATATCCTAGTGGTAGTGGATTATGCTACACTGTACCCTGAGGCAATGGCTTTGTCCTCCATTGAGGCAGAGAAGGTGACAAATGCTTTGTTAGAGATTTTCAGCAGGGTAGGTTTCCCAAAAGAAATACTGACTGACAGAGGTGCCAATTTCATGTCAGACCTGCTGGCTTGTCTGTGGAAGTCCTGTGGGGTGAAGCACATGAAGACCACCCCCTGCCACCCCCAGACTAATGGTCTTGTTGAGAGGTTAAACTCTACAATCAAGTCCATGCTACGGGCATTTGCAGATCAGTTTAAGAGAGAGTGGGACACATATTTTCCCCATCTGTTGTTTTCTTACAGAGAGGTTCCCCAGGAATCTACAGGTTTTTCACCCTTTGAGTTACTGTATGGGCATAGGGTGAGGGGACCTCTAGATTTAATTCGAGATGAGTGGGAAGGTGAGTGCGAGTCTCACAAGGAGTCTGTTATGGCGTACATCCTAAACCTCAGGACAAGGTTTTGGGAACTCATGGGCTTGGCCCAGGAGAACTTGGCAGAAGCCCAACAACAGAGAAAGGTGTGGTATGACAGGAATGCTCGAGCTAGAGAGTATGCTGTGAGGCAGCAGGTAATGGTTCTCATTCCTGTCAGTCAGAACAAGCTGCAAGCAGCTTGGGAGGTCCCTACATGGTGGTAAGAAAAGTAAGTGATGTTAACTACATGGTGGAACTCCTAGGCAGAAGGCAGGGGCACAAATTGTACCATGTTAACATGAAGAAACCTTATCATGATAGGGAGAACCTTGTGCTGAACATTTGCAGTGGATTGCAGGAGGAGTCTGAGGGAGATCTGGGGACTGATCTCCTCAATGAGGCTCGGGCTGACACCTCAGTAGAAGGGGTAGCAATGTCCCAGCAGCTATCTCCTACCCAGGTTCGAAAAATCCAAGCAGTATTGCAGGAATTTGGGGACATGTTCACTGGGAAACCAGGGTGCACCCACCTGAGGCAGCACCAGGTGGACACAGGATCCCAAAGGCCTATTAGGCAGGCCCCTTATAGAGTGCCAGAGAGAGTCAAACTGAGGGAGGAGGTACAGGAGATGTTGGAACTAGGGGTGATTCAAGAGTCCAGCAGTCCCTGGGCCTCTCCAGTGGTGCTGGTGCCAAAGAAAGATGGCAGCACCAGGTTCTGTGTGGACTACAGGAAATTAAATATTCACACAGAGTCAGATGCTAACCCCATGCCTAGGACAGATGAGGCCCTAGAGCAGCTGGGTGGGGCTTAGTATCTTACAACCACTGATCTTACCAAGGGTTACCGGCTGGTGCCCTTGACTCCCAGTGCTAGAGAGAATTCAGCCTTTGTGACTCCTTTTGCCTTGTATGAGTTCACAAAGATGCTGTTTGGGATGATGAATGTCCCAGTGACTTTCCAGAGGCTGGTAGATCATATCCTAGTAGGAGCAGGAGGGTTTGCCCTTGCTTACCTAGATGATATTGCCATCTACAGCCATTCCTGCCCAGAGCACCTTCAGCATGTCATGAAGGTACTGGGCAGACTACAGAGGGCAGGGTTGACCATTAAGCTGAGCAAATGTCAGGTGGGTATGGCAGAGGTGTCCTACCTAGAACATAGAGTGGGGAGTGGTAAGATAAGGCCAGAACCTGCCAAAGTGGAAGCCATTCAGGCATGGCCTGCACCTGTCACCAAAAAGCAGGTGAGGGCATTTTTAGGGACAGCAGGGCACTACAGAAAGTTTGTCCCCAGTTGTAGTACCATAGCTGCTCCCCTCACAGACCTGACAAGGAAGAATAGGCCAGATAAGGTAGTGTGGACCCCAGCATATGAGCAGACATTCCAGATGCTTAAAGAAGCTTTGGGAGGACCCACTGTGTTAGCCAATCCAGATTACAGCAAAGAATTTATTATGCAGGTGGATGCTTTAAACCATGGGGTGGGGGCTGTGCTTAGCCAGATTTCTTCAGAGGTGGTAGAGCACCCAGTGGTTTATCGCAGTCATAGGCTCCAACCAAGGGAGGAATGCTATGCAGCTGTAGAAAAGGAATGTCTAGCCATGGTATGGGCACTGCAGAAACTTCAGCTTTATCTGTATGGAAGGAAATTCACTGTTATGACAGATCACAACCCCCTAAAATGGTTAAACAGAGCCAGCCAGCAAAATGCCAAGTTGCTAAGATGGAGTCTAGGGTTGCAAACATATGATATGTCAGTGCAACACTGCAATGGGAGTAGCAATGCCAATGCTGATGGGCTCTCAAGACAGGGAATGGGGTAGGTATACTCAGATAGACCTGACCCTCTCAAGCAGCGTTTCTCAAGGGTCACTTAAAAAACTAGCTTGAGTTCTCCGGGGGGGGGGGGGGTGTGAAGACTGGTAGAGATGGATGAAGGCTGCCAGCCTAGTCAAATAGAATTTGGTATATAATTCTGTCATTTGTAAATATAAATGTTGAAATACAGGCTTGTTTTCTTAAATGAAAGAATATGCTGTGAAATGTTGAACTTAAAATGTCCTTTGAAATTGAAATTATTTCATGACTGTCTTTGATGTTTACAATTTGGCTCAGACCGGGCTAGATGAAGGCCTCCTGCCTATTGTTGTAAGGCTAAAGTTAATGACCAGAATTTATATGTGGAATGTCCTTTATTGCACTGGTTTCTGCCTCGGTGTAAAAGAATGTATATGCAGTTTCTGTCAGCCTGGGAACACCAGGAAAGTGTAAAAAAATGTAATGGGAATCAGGACTGCAATAGCAATTTAAACAGAGAGAATCAGAAGGCATTAAGCATTTTTGTCTTGACCATCTAAATCACAACACTGCCTGTTGTCAAATATAAGTTATCTTAGACTTGTGTTTTTTTTTTAGAAATAGCTAGGGACTAGAAAGATTAGATTGTTTTTCTGTGATGTCAGAACTTTACTACTGTGTTATTTTAAGTATTTCTCTGTGATCTCTGAACTCTTGACTAGCACTGTGTAGTAGAAAGTATTGTCTTGTGTTTTTAATTATTTATTATTTTAAACCCTTTTAACTGTGGCAGTTTTGTGTAGAGATAATTTAAGCTCTAGAGTACATTGCATATTTATAGAGTTTACTGTCCAAGTCACTCTAAATAAGCCTTGACTGTTTAGTCACAACTACCAGTTGGTTAATAATATTGCACAGTAATAATTGGACATCCTTTTAAGGGCTTTTGAGTAGCTGATAAGTATTAGTGGGTGGTGGCAAGTGGAATTACCATATAGTCTGGGAGAAAGGGGCACAGCTGGAGTAACTGTGCCAGCCTTCCCCAGGAGTGTCTGTGTGGTTGCATAAACTCTTATCTCAAAGTGCATGTGTGTGTGTCAGCTACTTGGGCAGGGACATAAAACACTGGTTGGACAGAGGTTTTAGCTTGCCAACTAGGCTGAGATCTGGACCCTATAGCTGTGCCAGTGGGGAGTCTTATTGGGGGACCTGGAGAGTAAGGGAGCAACCAGTCCCGGACTGACTGTGATCTCTGTGTGCTCTTAAGGGAAATTGTACTTTATTGTGTGTATTTGTTATCCTTTCCTCATATATGAGACACCCTCTCTGGTGTTAGTGGTGAGGATTGAGGCTCCTTAATTGCTGGTCCAGGGCACGGGCATCACAAATAGTTTAGTCATTTCTAGCATATCTGAGCAAATATTTAGCAGGCATATTCAAACCAACAGTTATTTAGGGTTGTATATCAATAAACCATCACACTCCTTATATAAAAGAACAAAAGTTATTTTGCAGGAAATCACTGATGGTTATCTCTACTAGAGTTTCAGAGCAAAGTACTGCTCTTATTTATTGCAATTTGCCAGAGAAGTATTCTTAAACACACTGTTTCTCTCTCTCACTCTAACTCTCTGATATTCTCTGAAAAGGAGACCCTGCACAGTAATTTGTCAGAAACCTTTACTTAATTTGTTCTGCTATAGTAAAAAGTACTTAATCATTCAACAGCCAGATGGAAGCCTTAAAATAAGGTCATTAAATATTGTTAGTCTAGGAGGGAAAGAGATTTCTACTGGCACAGAAGCAAGAAAAGTATTTAATTGTCAGAGCCTTCAAGACAGTATATGCACAAAGTCTTAATACAGTTATCACTAAGCCAAAAATAAAGACCTAGACAGATGCTAAATACTTAAAAAAATATGTTTTGCCTGGTAGCATAATTCTGCCAGCTTCTTTAGGAAAAGAATGAGACAGATCCTGTAAAGAACAATCTGCTTATCGAACTGTTGTTATCACAAAGGTTTTTTTAGCTACAAAGAGGACTCCAAGATACAAAACAATCAGTCCTGACATAAAATACTTCAGTTAGTAAAGCACATTTCCACAGACAATCACCTTCACAAGGAAGCACGCAGGTTCTGTTGAAACTGTGAAGACATCATATGTGATTTAAAGAAGTGTGAGACTAAAGTGCAAAAGAGTAATAAGCCTGAGGATGTTGGTACCTCAGAAAATATCCCTTATTCAGTGGTACTGCAGTCCTGGAGTTTGGTTGTCGTCAAAAAGGCTTGAATGGCTTCAGCGGTATGACATACAGCAAGTTTCAAGATTTGCTGCAAATGTTTGCTCTTTGCTTATTGTTTTTCATTACTGCAGAACTTGCAGTTATCGATGTTGCACTTTCAATAGGGAGCTGAGGCCCCAGGCAGTGAACAACTGAATATATTAAAGCATGGCAATCTCATCCTGTGTTATATGACTTTATGAACACAGGGTCAGTTAGCAACCTCAGTGTTGGAGAAGACAGCTGAGAAGGGGGAAGAATGGTGACATGGGCCTGCTTGCCTCTCCCAGAGGGTTAGGGGCATGTATCCAGGGATGAATACTATACCCACAAATGAAGATGGGCAGAGGCATCTACCCTTGTAGGGGTGAGACTACTGGGGTAGCATAACTCACAAAAGCAGGTGATAGGAGCCGTTGCACCACCTTACTGCACCCCCTCCCACCGGAACCTTCCGGACATGTACAGTGGAACACTAGAGGGTCTATATTATATGCACGAAAAGACTAAACCACGAACGCTCACATGAGCGAAAATGCAGGGAATCTAAAGTGTGATTGTGTGGTCGTGTTACAGTAAAGAGTGGATTATTTGCCCTTTCCTCTCTGTAGTGTGACCTCGGACTTAGAATATATAGTTAGCGGGGGGGGGGGCACAGCCCCCCACAATAGCAAGTTTGATTACTGGCACTTTCGCTCATGTGAGCGTTCGTGGTTTAGTCTTTTCGTGCATATAATATAGACCCAACACTAGGTACATAGCAATATTTCCTGACAGCATCTAGAATGACATCTTTGCTGAGATTGGCACTCACCCAGGTAAGGAATAAATGGGAAGAGTCACTGAGATTAGCCAGACAGTCAGTAGTCATGGAGGTGGTAAAACATGGGCTAGTGTCAAAGATACAAAGACGTGTCTGATGTGCTATAGCAGTGTGAACACTGAAGGGGAATTAGATGAGTGTTTATACTGTACACAATAATGTGCCTAAAAATTATATTTAAAGTATTTATCATGCAGTAAAATCCAGTGAAATTGCCTAAGAGGTGAAGAAAAGGTTAACTGAAACCTTTCTAATGTCTACAAACCACAGGAATGATTTTATCCCCTTCATAATATTTAGGACTGGAACATGCCTGGATGGCTGAATAGTTCGGGAAAACAATTAAATGGGTTACTTCTTTTCCAGGGCAGCCTGGTCTAACCTGTCCAGCAGTGAGTGGCAGTACTGCTAATCATCAGAGGGGATTCCACTGCAATTTAAATTCCATAGGTGTGAGGGCAGCCTTCTTACATGAGTGATACCCTTGAACATGCATTTGCCAAATGTTCTTTGAGTATGGGAGTGCAATTGCTACATTCAGTTCTATTTCTCATACAGAGTTGAATATATTTTAATTTTCAAGCAATCCTTTTGAGCTATCCACAAAATATAAAAGACATGTTGCCCATATCTGAGGGAAAAGGAATCTATAAAGACTTGATAACATCTTTTTGAGAGATCGTAGTTAGTTTATATCGTTTGTTCAGGAAAGCTTAGGTTTTTCAGATTATTTAAGAAGTTCGAGATCATCAGCTTTGAAATCCCTTATCATATCAATATTTATTCATTTTTATTTTATTTATTTGTCTTTTTACTGGGATAGTCTGACTGGGTAATGTCCATTTTCAGTGGAGGCTCAGGGAGAAAAGCTCCATTTGCTTACATTGCGTTATACTAAGTTCCAGTTAAACACAGTAGTTACATTTCTATTTACATTTATACATAAACAGTAGTTACATTTATACATTCTAAGATTTTACAGAGGTGGAAGTTACTAAAGTGGAAGCCCCCATGCAACTTAGTGGATTGTACAGGCAACAGTTATGTATAAAAATTGTTTTGTCATTTCGGTGAGAGATTGAGTGTATTCTGTTTAAGGAGAGTATTTGGAGAGTATTGTATGGTGAACACAAAGTCTCAATCTTGTGATGAGCATGTGCAGGACCAGGATTGGTTAAGATGTTGTTTAAGTAGTAGTTTAAAACTATTGGTTTGTTGGAGAGTTTTATTTGGGGTCTATATCACATAGTCGAAGTGTCAAAACTTCGACTATGTAAATATCGAACCCAAAAGTTCGAAAACTGAATACTCCGAACACTCAGAACAGCAATTCTTTTCCAAGGGAAAAAAATTCGCTGTTCCGGTACAAAATACAGAAACACACAAACACTAAATAATGTTTCTAATGTGGGGGGCTTTGCCCCCACACACCCCAACTTGGGGGGCTGTGCCCCCCACACCCCCAGTGGAGGAAATAGCAAAGCCGCAGAATCGGCCCACCGAATTCTTTCTCTGGGAAAGAATTTGATGTTCTGCGGATTTGTTATTTTCAGACTTCGAACTTCCCAGTTCGATGTTTTGGCATTCGGACTTGGGAGCATATGGACTTCTGATAAACACCCTTTTATTTGTATGGGATACTATTCCAGAGTTTAGCGATATATTGGGAGTAGAGTGAGCCTCCTACAACATTATTTGACTTATTTGTGAGTAGTAAGCATTTGTTAATAGAGTGGAGATCCCTTGCTAGACAGTAGTCAGTAATAAGTTATTTAGTGCGGGGCATTTGTTTGGATAATGAATGAGTTTTTGTGCTATAGTTAGTTGTGAATATGTTAGGTAGTTGTGCAGTTCAAGCCAGTTTAATTGCTTTAAGCTATGACAATGGTGGGTCCTATGAGGGAGACTGGTGGCAAAGTTAGCTATTTTATTGCAGCAGGAGGCAAGTTTCTTTCTTTGAGTATCATTTAAGTTTGTTACAATAGGAACGATATATAAGAGGGTTGGCAATAAGAAGGTGGTTGCTAGAGTTTTCTTGCAATATCTGTAAAGAATCCATTGATCCTATAAAGGGTGTCTAATTTCTAGTTTGGAGATTTAGTAAGTGCAGTATATGCTGGTCATATTTGAGACTGTCATCTTTTGTAATGCCTCGAAGTTTACTGTGAGTTATAGTTTCAGTCACAGTGTTATTTGCTGACTTTATGGTAAAACAATTGCTTTTGATTTTGGCAACTTTTTGAGGTAGAAAGCATTAACTTAGTTTTCTTGGGGTTGTGTAGGAGGTTTGAGTCTTTGAGCCAGGTTTCTACAGAGAGAAAGATTTTTGGGTAATGCCTTGTAGCTATTTATTCGTAAGGCCGCACATAATAATGTTGACATAATAATGACAATAAATATGTTCCCTGGGAAAAGGACATTATTTACATTACTTTAAATTTAAATGTGACAGTATGAAAGACTGACATGGTACTAAAGCATGTAAAACATGTGTTTTCTGTCTGAAATTAAGCAGTAGTCATTTATATGACCAAGTACTTGAATGTACACCAGTATATTGCACCCCCTCTCACTGGACCTACAAGACATGTGCAGTGGAACACTAGGTACATATCAATATTTCCTGATGTTATATTTATGTTAGTAAAGGGGTCAAGGATGACTGTGGGTCTGAAGACTTGTTGAGTTGATGGTGAGGCAACATTAGCTAAAGGGATAGTAATAGTACATTTCAATGGAGGTAGAAGAATTCCGGAAGTAAGGGAAGATTAAAGAGGTATGGTAAAGGCTTGGATATTAGTGTGTGTTAATCACTATTTGCACTGAATTTCCTGAAGTGGAAGTTGTTTTAAGTTCAGCAAGGGGGTGTGGCACAGCAGCACTATTTATTGCTGCACACTTAGTGGGTGTGGTGTTTGGCATCGTTGATTGTTTAGTAACTATGGTTACACCTGAGACATCACGGTCCTTGTACTGATTATCAAAGGAGGGTTTGGGAATTTTAGTACAGCTATGCTGACAATTTGCAACATGATATGTTAGTCTTTTTTGAGTTTTCCAGAAGTGGTATGAGCTTGCAGCTAGTGCAATCAGTTTATTCCAGGATATGTCTTTTTTGCTGAATTTATTTTTATTCTACAACATGTTCTCTGTCTATGAAGTCCTGACACAGGCTATTGTGATTATGGGGGTTTTCCCACTTTTTTCAAGCTATATTCCTTTGTCTCATCAAGGCTTTAATGTCACTGGTAAGGCAGGATCATCTTTGTTCCCTAACGAATCTACAGTTTATTTGGAAAACTGAATCCTCAATAGCTGTGACCTCCGCCAAGAAATAGGTAAGAACATGGTTAAGATTATTGTCATGGTAAAGTTGACTGCAGCCTATTCATTCTAGAATATGATGAGTAGTTTGCATGTTTTTTTGAAATAGGTCAACTTATAACATGTGGTGCTTTTATTCTTTTAAATGACAAATATGAGAGAACTAGACAGTGATCCCTAATACAGATCATGAACACTGAAATATAAACCAACATTGAGCAATGTTACTTAGTACTTGACCTAGCACAGTCATTACATTTGGTAGGATTTGGTTTGATGGGGCTTTTAACCTGCAACTCTAAGATGTTTAGGCTAAGGGTTTCAATGTGAAATGAAAGGTCCTACTGTACCTATATTAAAGTCATAAAGTACAATACCAATTTTTCTGATACCTACTGTGTACATATCATCCAGTGTCTCTTGTAATTGGGCAAAAGATTAAGGAAGGTGAATATATACATTGCTAGACCTGGACTGTGTAACAGTCCTGTGTTTTATTTCCACAGGATCCTACAGTGTGAATCAGAGCAAGTCACATAACTAGACATTATTCCTAGGTCACCCCTGAAAAGGGATTGCCTGTCTAATGGGCTTACTCAGTTAACAAATAGTATTTTCCCTTAAGCAAGGTGTGCCTTGCTCCAGTTATGGATATCTACTCTGTTAGGGTTGGCTGCTGTTACCTGCAGGACATTAGTATTTAAATAACTACTGATAAGCATCAGAAGTTAGAACATACTGCATGTCAGCTTGGTTGCACAGCTTCTGCCTTTTTAAGCTGCAGCCTGACACATCTCTATAGTTTCTTTTTCTCTGCTATATTCTAAGGGCTATAGTGGCATGAACCTACCTACCTACATTTATGGTTGCTTTCATTTATTTACTTAATGGTCAGATATCTAACTTTATTATTTGTTTACAGGTAGTTTCAAGTTGTGCATGCATTTTATGTGAGTCTCATACTTAAAATTATGAAAACAAATGTACAGCCCACCCCAGAAAGCAAGCACTCAGTTGTTAGCATTAAATTATATTGCATCAGCACTTACGTTCAGGTCCATTGTGCTTTTCAACTTTGTCCACCATCCCTGGTGACCATTACGGAGCAAAAATGAAAAATCACTCCTCTGTTTGCCAGTTTCAGACATGAAATATAACATTTCAATCTCATATTCAGTTTCATATTACATATACTATATAGTTACAAAAATAAACCTGAAGCTCTACATGCCACAAATAACAGTTTTTTATAGTTTTCCTTCAGAGATGTAAAAGGTATGATTTATTTATGTTTTATTAATTTTTGTTTTCAGGGGTAGAGCAGTGATCTCCATGGCCAGCCTGGGAACAGTGTCTGGTTAAGTGACTTGCTCAGAGTTACACAGTTAGTCAATGGAGGCTGGCGGACTCAAACCTTCACCATTGAATCACAGGAAATAGCTTGGTAACAGCTCCTTAATCCCCTAACCAACCTGCTGGACTAAAACTGATATTTCCAATTGCAGTTTATTGTATGTGTGATTATGACTAACCTAAAATACTACTCACTTACTCTGATGTAGTACAATCTTAGAGTGAGAATATGACAAAAAGGGGTTGTAGAAACATAGCCTCCCATATTAGAGGATGGCGAGGGTGGACTCATCCCCTTTCAAAAACATAGTTTTTAATTTAATTAATTTGCTATAATATATAGGGTTAACCATAACATAGAATTGTCTATTACAATCATCTGCACTAAAATATCCCAGAACTTGAAAAGTCACAAGGCCTTTACCCCTTACAACATAATTGTTGTGTATAATGTACAAAAAAAAGGCAGTGAAAGACAGATGAAGAAAAGGCTTGGTCACATGACAAGTTAAACTTTAGAGAAATGCAACCAGTGTCATTGTTCTTTATAAGCAGACAATTCTCTTGATTTACAGGAGTAAGGGAATAATGGGTTTGACAGAGAAGCTTGCACTTTTGCTAGAATTATTGAAATTAGTAACGCAATATACTTCATGCAGTCAAAGGCTCCAGGGAAAAATTTAATCTTGGTATTTCTTTTAAATACACCTGCATTTCTTCATTAAAGTCAATGGCTCACAATGAAAACAGTGAGTTTTTAATAGAACATGCTAATGTAATCTTTGTTTGGTTGCTGTTTTATTATGAGCTTGTATAGGAAGCCTTACTGAAATAAGTCAACAAATAATGTAAGGAACTGAGGTGGTGAGGAAAGTGAAGCCATGATGCAAGATAAGGTGATTGCTTTGCTGGGAAGAAGCAGACATACTTACATACTTAACAGCATTCTACACACACAGACACACACATGCACAGTCTCACACACACACACAGTCTCATACACACACACACACACACACACACACACACACACACACACACACACACACACACATGCGCGCGCGCACACTCAACTATATTGCCATTGTTTGATTTTTGTTTTTGTTTTGTTTTAATGAGATTTACCATAGACTGTTCCCATTATGGAAACTGAATGTGAAGAGAAGGACATGCAAAAGAAAAAGTACAGAAACTGGAAAGAGACAAAAAGGAATGTAATAGCTTCAGTCACAGAATGGTAAAGAGAGAAACATAAATAGACTGACAGAGAATATAAAAGGAAGTTCTGCTGGCAAAGGCGTGTAAGACAAAGTGAAAAGACCCTCTGAATAATGAATGGTGAGGTATTTGTGTTTTGTCATAAAGAAGGAAGCTGAGCACAGTCCCTGTCCTCAATGTTGTGTCAGTAAATTTATTTGAGTAGTGTACCTCAGCCATAGTCTTACCTTTTGTACTGTTTAGTCATGGAGATTTTTCAAACAAACAAAAAAATGATCAAAAATAAGAATAAAACAACTCCCATGAGTACATGTTCATGCAGGGGATTTTGTAAAACAGGGAATTAAAGATCTCAAAAAGTTGTGTGTAACAGCCTGAATGCAGAGTAGAATCCATCCCCTCATGCAGTATCAGCCTATTTTGGGTAACAAGAATATGAAGCTGATAATGGCTAGGAGTAATCTGGCGGACAAAATAAAAGCCATGGTTTTACTGTTCTCTATTAATGCTAATAACATAAAATCTATTATGATGAAAAATTGTACCATAGTATTCAATAATGAAATTAAGCAAAAAATTAAGGAGTGAACCTAGTTTTCGTTTTAGAGAAAACAAGAATATAAAACAAATTTTGGAGACAGATAAAATGATTTTATCATCAATGAAAAAAATGACAAGAATACACAGATGAAAAAAATAATATTCATAATGCACCTAATGTGGTTTAGTGACATTCTTTCAATGTTAGTTTTCAGATGTTTTATTGAGTATATGGAAGGTTAGACTTATATGTTGACGTTATCTTTAATGTTTTTGAATTAGCATTTTAATGAATCAACATACAATTTTATACCATTTTACATATTTATTCACATATTTATTGTATTTATTGCACTTAATTGATAATTAATAGCACAATACAGATTATTTACTTATTGTCATTTTAGGCAATTATTGCTGTATTACTGTCATTTTAAGAGCTCTAGTTAATTTACGTATGACGTTTCAATTTATTCCAGTATGTTGAATTTCATTGGTTATGGATGTTTTTTAAAAGATGTGGCAGTAGTATAATCTATTTACTATGAAGTCTGTATGAATTAATAAAAATAAAAACACTCAGTAATTATTAACAGCGGCTTATGTTTTTAGATGGTTCCGATTTATTTTTTATTTTTTAAAAAAATTAAAGGGAATTGAGGAAAAGTTGGGACAGTTCACAGACATGTTAATAGGAGGGAGAAGAGGCCATATTGGGGATCCTGCGACAGTAGATTTGGAATGTGAGTCACAGGGGATGAATTCAGTGGGAGGTGGTGAAAGACATCCACTGCAGACATGTCTGCTGACTTGCATATCTATAGCTGAGCCCGTGGAGATACACTATTCTGAGAAAGATAGGCAGCAGATAGTGAACTGGGAATTCATGGACCTACCTACACCCATTTTGTTAAGAAAAATGGTGCTTTTGCTCCAGGCAAACCCAGATAAAAAGCCAACATCAGTGCTGGAAAGGGATTTTACATAAGGGTTTGCAACTCCATTTAAAGTCTAGATGCTAGCCTTTGAGGTAGAAAATGAGAAATCTACTAGAAAGCTACCAGAGGTACTCAGGGAAGAGCTGAACAAATGACCACATTTCGGAAGGGTAAAAGGTCCCTTTAAATCACCACTATTTAAGTATTTGAGAGTGCCCCTTGGGCTTGGCACCAAAAAAGAGGGCTAGAGAATGTAGACCCATTCATCATCCTTCCCTTACAGCATGCACATCAGTTAATGGTGCACACTGATGGAAGCAGACACCTCAGTAACTTATGTGTCATTTGACAGGGCCTAGAGTCTGGTAGCTGCACAAAGAAGAGGGACACTTATAGCAAAAGCAGATATTGAAGCATTTCATTTGCTGCATATTGAGAAAATGCCAATATTGCACAATATATTTATTAGAATAAATGTATGCATAAATAAATGTCAACTTCATAATTTTGCAGATCTTAATTTTAGCATATTTGTTACTGAAATGTTTTATTTTGATCAAGCTTTTGTGGGTTATTTAAATGGAATTGCCACACCATTTCCTTGAATACAGAGAACAGGTATGGCAATTATATTTAAATAACACACAAAAGCTTGAACAAAATGAAAACATTTCACTAACAAGTATGTTAAAACTAAGATCTACAAAACAGTGAATTATACATTTATTTATGAATGAATTTACTCTAATAAATATATTTTATCTCTGATAAATTGTTGTGCAATACTGTTTTTTCTCAATATTTTTCAGCTGCTCTAGTAAATGTAGGCATATTAATTTTAAGGTGTTTTAGAATTTTTTTTTAAGTTTTTAATGGTCGCATGATTTTTGTTTTGAGTATCACATGAAACTTTACTTACTTCATTGTTTAAAAGTGGTTATTGATTCTGATGAATTCTATAGCAGTTCTGGTATGAAAGTATGACATCTGTTTAAATAAATTGTTAAATCTCTGTATAGAGAGTTGTTCAATTTCTGTTAATCATAGTTGAGTATGAGTATGGATGAGGCATGTATTTTACCATCATGTATGGTTCTTAATTATTTGCTGTCACATAAAGACCCACATCCAGCAACTGTTTAGCAAGGTTTCCCAGGTATAGCTGTTTGATATGGGAATTCTATGCATTGCTGTATATGAATCATACCACTAATTATTTTGCATTACTTTACTTTTTCAGTTCCTCTTCTTTCCTTACTTTTCCTGCTGACCCCACTGTAAAGTTGCCATTTAGGTGCTAGATATACATGATACAGACTTGCAGTAAGCTTACTGGTTTGCAAAGTTTCCAGGTTGTTTGACTTGGGTACCCTGTTTTGTGCAGTGCTGTGTTTGTGTAACAGCATTACCTTTGTATTATTCTGCTTTTCTTTTTGTTTTAATCTCTTCCTCTGTACTTTCCCCTGTCAGTTATTTCATGGTGGTTGAGGGTGTTAAATACTATTAATACAAGCCTGTGGCAAGCAGTACTGTTTTGCAAGGTTTCCCATGTGTAGCTATTTGACCTGAGAGTCCTGTGCTGGGTTTGAATCAGGGCATTACTTGTTTTGCATTATTTTTCTCTGTTTTACTTCTTTTTTCTGTACTTCCCCTATTGTTCTGAGTGTCCTTTAGCTGCTAGATATTATTTATTCAAGCTTGTAGTAAGCAGTAATATTTTACAAGGTTTCCTAGGTGTAGCTGTTTCACCTGGGACTGTGTGCTGCGCTGTGTTTGAATAAACACATTTCTTTTCTTGCAGCACTTTCCCTGCTGTCCATATCTGTTATCTCAGTGTGGGGTTCAGTGTATCATTTTGCCGCCTGACAGACTTTAATACAAGCTTGTAGCGATCATTCCTGGGCATGTGAATGGTTGCCTTTTCACTCAGGCTTTATTCTGGGGACCATTGCAAGGTACAGGCATATTTAGCTCTAATTCAGAACTGAGCAGAAAAGGACTTTTCTGGAATGTCATTTATGGACTTCTTTTAAATCCACCAGTATAAATGTTGGGGTATTAAACTGAACTGTACATAGAAACTGCTTTAATATCTGAAACAAGGAACAGTTATGACTAGTACCACCTTAAAGTCCAGTACCAGGAGCTGTAGGTGGAAGTGTCGGTAGCTCTGCACAGCACTTGTTCAGACTAGTTAATGTTTTTTTTTGCTGTACTTCTTTTGGCTTTTCCCGGTTAGGGGTCGCCACAGCAGAAGTCCAGTCCACTAATGACTGGCAGTAGATTTTTACAGTGCCGAGGTGCCAGCTTGACACCCAACCTTCAACGAAGGCATGCCTATTCACGCATGTCTTTCGAAGGCCACTCGACTGTAGGGAGGGCATGCAGACTCCACACAGAAGGCACTCCAGCCGAGAATCGAATGGTAGAACCTCTTGCTGTGAGGCGACAATGCTACCGCTGCACCACCACGGCATACTCTTCAGACTACTTAATAAAATGCTCATTTTTACACAAGCATATAAGACTTTCCTTCACTTAGTTTATACTTTTAACTGTAGTAAAACCTTAATGAAATAATACATCAGTTCATGACACTGTTTTTATGCTTCACTGCTATTTAAGTGATGTTTATAAGCATCTTGTGTTATTGGTAAGGTATTGAACACTTGTAACATACTTAAGAAAGGCAAAGTTGTGACTACAGATGGCATTTTCTATTTCTTCTACAGCATTATTAGACTGTTTATGTTAGCGACTAAATATATGCTTACAATTTCATTAGCTCTGATTTTAAATACAATAGTAATAGCATTTCACTAAGTATTTTATATTGTTTGTTTTCACATTGTACCATCATCGTGGGTGCAACTCGTTTTCATGCTTACATCCAAGATTGTTCTGACGGGATTGATAACGCTTTATACTATATAATTTGCTGTTATGAATAGATCTGCACGATTAAGCTATATATTACATTTGATGGAAAGCCATCGTTTTGCATGTGAAATGTTATATGTTTAGCAATGACAGAGGCAAATGCTTCAATGCAGATTTAACTGCATATTAAATGTGTGGATATTTGGAAGACTGTGAATCATAAACAGTCACTAAAAAGGGAAACGAAAGTGCAGAGTGTGTAAAGAAGGAGCAACAAATGCAAATGAAGGAGTTATATCTTCATAGAGAATGTATCGGAAATATCTCTGCTCCAACCTTCTATTTTAGAAAGTTAATTAGTTAAGAAACTGGATTCGCCAACCCAAGAAGATTTTTCCAACAAATCAAGAAAGGGAGCTAGGCACTCATTTAGTAACCCTAGCTATAGACATATGAACATGTGTGGTGGCTTCAAAAATCAAGTCCTCTACTCAGACTGATCTATCTTCCCCCATATTTATGTAGCTGAGGGGGAAATGCCTATGCAGGTCTGATACCCCCAATTCACATATATTCAGAAGTCATCATAGTCCATGGGGGAGAACAATCTAAATCCATGACCCCAAGCCTTTATGTAGCTAAAATTATTCATCCACAAGTAAACGAAGTGTTTACCAAACATATATTGTCTTCCAGTGATATTGATCTTGTCAATGTACTGTCATCTTAAAAAAGTCAGCTGAAAGACTCTTAGTAAGAATCCATTTGCTCCAAGTGACTTGAAAGAAATTAAAAGTAAGTGAAACATCCTTCAGGGGGTAAAAAAAACAGAATACTTTGAGAGAATCACAGAAAACTCCAATGACTTCTAGTATTTATCAATACTTTGCTGTCATAGACATAGCTACATCCTATTTTAATTTGTATAATGACACTAAAGCAATTAGGGCAGCTGTGGTGGTGCAGCAGTTAGCATTGCTGCCTCACATCAAGAGGTTCTCTGGTTCAATCCTTGGCTGGGGTGCTTTCTGTGCGAAGTCTGCATGTCCTCCCTGTGGATGCGTGGGTTTCCTTCTGGTGCTCCAGTTTCCTCCCAAAGACATACTTTAGCTGGATAGGACATTCTAAATTGACCCTAGGCGTGAGTGCTTGCATGTGTGTGCCTTCTGTGGAAGGTTGGGCTCTGGGCTGGAAACTCAACACCGTAAAACTCTACCGCCAATCATGAGCGGACAAGTGATCCGCTGTGGTGACCCCCCCTAACTGGGAAAAACTGAAAGAAGAATGACACTAAAGCAATTGGTCATGAAGTAAAATCGGATATTTTAAGACAGATACAAACATTTCTTACCCTTCCCATCTCTTAGAAAAAACACAGAATATTGGTACTGGTCAACTTGGTGGTGGAAGAAGTCATCAGACAAGTAACAAGGATGAATAAAGAGAAGGTGGTTGTATCCAGCTTAGGTGGAATAAAACTTGCTTATGTAATTATTCACTAAGTATAACAAAAATGTCTGTGTTATTATTCGCATAGGAACTAATGATCAGAGAAGCTCCTTACTGAAATGTCAGCACTTGTAAAGAGTGACAACAGACCAAAAAAAGATTGAAAACCTATTAGAAGAGTGAATCTCAAACATTGCACTTATCCTATAAACTTTGTTTTTGCATGGGTCAAGCCCCCCTGTACCCCCTGAACACATATATACTAACTACCAGATCACCATACCTTGAAGAAAAGGGAACATTCCAGGAAATGGACATCTCAGACTTAGTGCATGTAAGTCTGTTATTTTGGTCATTCAAGCTGCATGTTTTGAGACTCACTCAAGTTGGACCCAGCATTTCAAATGGTTACTGATCTGAGACCTATCCCTCTGATACATAAGCAGAAATCAGTTTAGAATTCTGTTAAACTATAACTAGATAAATGAGTTACCATTATCCTGAGTAAATGCTTTCATCCCCCCATCTTTTAATAACTGGTTTTGTAGGTACTACCTGAGCAATAGTTAGTAAGTCATAATCAACTTGGAAAATATACCTCAGGATATATTTTGTCTTGTATCAGAAAGATAGCACTTGAGCGCCAAGTATGGTAAGCTGTTATCACAGAAACTCTCTCTATTAGTAAAAGCTTTTTTTAGAAAACAACAGAAATTTGCATGACATCACGGCTTATAAGAGTGGGATTTGATCAGCCTAGGCTACAGTAATGCTAGAAGTCTAATCTAAAAAAAACCAATGCATTAGAAACCCTTGTATATTTAATGCAGTATAAAGTTATAGTTATAACGGAATCTTGGTATGTACACATAGAATTTTAATGGATTATAAAAAGTTTGAATCTTGCCAGTTTGTAAAAAAAATGGAGGGGGAGGGTGACAGTATTTTTGAAAGCGCATCATTGGCCAGATAGTATCTTCTAGCCCTGACACTAGAACGATGGTCATTTAGTTTGACAATATGAGTTACTTTCCCATGATCGGATTTACCATCTGTTAGCACAAACTAGAGATGAATATGGATCAACATCTTCTGCTTTTAGAGCGATTATTTAGTCAGGTGTAGATAATACTCCAGGGCTGAGTCTGAAAAGGTCTATGTGGATCACTGTTCTGCCTCTCTTAATAAATGCAAAATAAAAACAAATAAATATGATGTTCACATACTATCTAGCAACAACTACATGCTGGTTCTTGAAGTATGCAGATGACATAAAGGTAATATGGTGGCCTCATCAAATAATGCTGTAAACCAGACCATCACCTACTTGGACAGGAGTAATGTCTTCATAAAGCAGTAAGGCCAAAGATTCAGCTTACAAGAATGTAAAGTTATCTTATTAGGTAGTTACAGACCAGAAACACATATTACAATAGGAAATACACCAAAAGACATACATAAAACAATCAAGGATCTAGGTGTCATAATTAACAGTACATTACCTATAAAAATAATGCCATATATTCAAGAAATGGATCTGCTTTTTAAAATTAAGGCTAGTGGGGATCCTACAGTAATGGTAAGTTTGATCAAAACCTTTTTGTGGCCTTGGAAAGTCACATGACTGCACAGCACGATGGCTACTTAATATCTCAGCTGTTGCTTTAATGTGGATTTAAAACATAAATCTTCTCACTTCCATGTAAAAATGAAAATACAGGCCTTAAAAGTCTGCTAGAGCATAACAGGATAGTTATTTGAAGTCTAAGCAAGAAATCAATAGCTTCAACTGGATTATCCGTTAGATAGTTGGGAGCAACTAACCAGCTGATATATCTGGCCATATTAAAAATTATACCGAGGGGTACTGTGTTCTGGCCCATAACAGAAGGAGAAGCACTTCATATATACAGATATAATAGGAAAGGCCATAGTGGGAGCTGAGGTCAAGGTGCAGTGGAAAGGGACTAGGGAGGAAGTGTGTGTGTGTGTGTGTGTGTGTGTGTGTGTGTGTGTGTGTGTGTGTGTGTGTGTGTGTGTGTGTGTGTGTGTGTGTGTGTGTGTGTGTGTGTGTGTGTATGTGTGTAGATACAGAGGACCAGAGAGATTTTTGGAAAGGTATAAAAGATTGTGCTACTGCTTGTTTTAAACAATGCTGTACACCTGTATATATTTTCTTTTCTCTCTTCTCTTTTGTATACCTATACTCAAATGTAATATGCTTGGCTGGGGGGAAGACAGAGTTGTACCTGAGACATGTTGGGGAGGTTTCTCAGCAGGAAAAGAAATGAAAATGTTTTCCTCAACATTTGTATGCAATCCAATGAACATAATGACTGAATTATGAGTTGCAATTGTCCTTTACATGACTGAAGAACAAATACTTTAAAAGTTTTCCATAAGACCTATCATTGAGTACAATGCCCCCTTTGGTAAGTACCTAATCGGGCACATACAACAGTTGGAACATCCACAGTGGTTCCTCACTAAAAGAATACAAGAAGTAAGTAACATGTCCTGTGCAGACCACCTCAAGGCCCTATCCCTGTATTCTGCCTCCTACACGCTGTTGAGGAGAAATCTATGCCTGGCATACAGGGCCTTGTCAGATCCCACCATGATGGTCTTCCTGCACATCTGCAAAATAAACAGCACCAGAATTACCCATTCTAAAGACTTAAACTTAAATAAACAGCACAAGAATTACCCGTTCTAAAGACTTAAACTTAAATAAACAGCACCAGAATTACCCATTCTAAAGACTTAAACTTAAATAAACAGCACCAGAATTACCCATTCTAAAGACTTAAACTTAAATAAACAGCACCAGAATTACCCATTCTAAAGACTTAAACTTAAATAAACAGCACCAGAATTACCCATTCTAAAGACTTAAACTTAAATAAACAGCACCAGAATTACCCATTCTAAAGACTTAAATAAACAGCACCAGAATTACCCGTTCTAAAGACTTAAACTTAAATAAACAGCACCAGAATTACCCATTCTAAAGACTTAAACTTAAATAAACAGCACCAGAATCATCCATTCTAAAGACTTAAACTTAAATAAACAGCACCAGAATTACCCATTTTAAAGACTTAAACTTAATTAAACAGCACCAGAATTACCCATTCTAAAGACTTAAACTTAAATAAACAGCACCAGAATTACCCGTTCTAAAGACTTAAACTTAAATAAACAGCACCAGAATTACCCATTCTAAAGACTTAAACTTAAATAAACAGCACCAGAATTACCCATTCTAAAGACTTAAACTTAAATAAACAGCACCAGAATTACCCGTTCTGAAGACTTAAACTTAAATAAACAGCACCAGAATTAGCCGTTCTAAAGACTTAAACTTAAATAAACAGCACCAGAATTACCCGTTCTAAAGACTTCAACTTAAATAAACAGCACCAGAATTACCCATTCTAAAGACTTAAACTTAAATAAACAGCACCAGAATTACCCATTCTAAAGACTTAAACTTAAATAAACAACACCAGAATTACCCATTCTAAAGACTTAAACTTAAATACCCATTCTAAAGACTTAAACTTAAATAAACAGCACAAGAATTACCCGTTCTAAAGACTTAAACTTAAATAAACAGCACAAGAATTACCCGTTCTAAAGACTTAAACTTAAATAAACAGCACAAGAATTACCCATTCTAAAGACTTAAACTTAAATAAACAGCACCAGAATTACCCATTCTAAAGACTTAAACTTAAATAAACAGCATCAGAATTACCCATTCTAAAGACTTAAACTTAAATAAACAGCACCAGAATTACCCATTCTAAAGACTTAAACTTAAATAAACAGCACCAGAATTACCCATTCTAAAGACTTAAACTTAAATAAACAGCACCAGAATTACCCATTCTAAAGACTTAAACTTAAATAAACAGCACCAGAATTACCCATTCTAAAGACTTAAACTTAAATAAACAGCACCAGAATTACCCATTCTAAAGACTTAAACTTAAATAAACAGCACCAGAATTACCCATTCTAAAGACTTAAACTTAAATAAACAGCACCAGAATTACCCATTCTAAAGACCTAAATAAACAGCACCAGAATTACCCATTCTAAAGACTTAAACTTAAATAAACAGCACCAGAATTACCCATTCTAAAGACTTAAACTTAAATAAACAGCACCAGAATTACCCATTCTAAAGACTTAAACTTAAATAAACAGCACCAGAATTACCCATTCTAAAGACTTAAACTTAAATAAACAGCACCAGAATTACCCATTCTAAAGACTTAAACTTAAATAAACAGCACCAGAATTACCCATTCTAAAGACTTAAATAAACAGCACCAGAATTACCCGTTCTAAAGACTTAAACTTTGCCTATGATATATGTAAGGAGGTATAATCTGGTAAAAGCATGTAATGAAATCTTGAAAGAAGGAAGCTAACAGGAATGATGGAACAGGTAAATATCATGATTTTGTACAAGGAGAAAGGTAGCCCAGAAGATGAGTAGAATTACAGTCCAACATCTTTGTGTAATGTGGATGTGAAAGTCATTGCAAGAATTTTAATAGTGAAATTAGAAAAGGTGTTAGAAGGATAAATATCAGAAGAGCAATTAAGGTTTTGGGCTAGTCTGAAAGGGATGGCAAACAGATGGCAGTAATAGTTCTGATGGATATAAAAAAGCTTTTGACTGCATGTCCTAAAAAATATATATGTAAAGTAACAGAGCATGTAGTGGGGAACAGAAGATGAACTCATGGAATTTGTGCTCTGTACAGGACCCTCTGAATGAAATCATTAAAATGGGGATTGTCAGACAAAATAGAAATGGGGAGGGGTACTCAAAAGGGATTATTCATGATGGCAATTATTTTTGTTACCGGGAAAGACCATCTGATTACTATCTGTTTTCATTGGAGGCCCAGGGGAGAAAGCTCCAAAGTATTAAAAAAAAACATTTTAAGAACAATAATTTTACAGTCTTCAAAAATAATACCAAAATATCTTCAGTTTAAATAATTATACAAAATTAGACTTAATGTGAAAACCATGATTAAGACTAGATACAGCTTATATGACAAATTAGTATAATACAAATAGGAATTGCAATATCAAGTGAGAAAAAACAGGGTTATGATATATTTAGAAAGAAAGTCATGGGAGAGAAACTGGCTGAAGTAAGAAAGTGAGTACAAAAGGAAGACTAAAGAGGTTTAAGGTATGAATAGGTACTTGTTCATATTGAGAAATACAGTTTATCCTAGGTATGAGCAAGAACAGGTCAGATTTTAGTGAATAAGTCTTTCAGAATGGTTTTAAAGTACTGGAGGGAGTGTATTGACCTAATGGATACAAGTAGGAAGTTTCAGGCCTTAGCAATATAGTAGAAGAACAGATTTGGCAGGTTGTTAGACAGACAGGAGTTTTTGGTCACTGGATCATAATGACTGATTGGGAACACAGTTGTGTAAAATGTAGTTTACTGCTAGATAAGCAGAAGGATGTTGAATACTTTTATAAGTGGTAAGAAGCTGTGCATATGTTAGTTTATGGGGTAGTTCTAACCAATTTAGGCTTTTAGTGCTATACAGTAGTGGGTCCTGAAAGGGGTATTTGCTGCAAATTTAGCCATTTTACAATAGCATTGTTCAAGTTTTGATTTTTGTGATGTCTAGAGGTTAATAAACATGAGATCACCATAAAGTTGGGAGGGAGAGAGTTAAGTAATGGCAAGTGTAGCTTTAGTTGCATTGGTGAGAAAGCTTTTGGTTTTGTAAAACATTTCTAGTTTTTGGTGATTTTTTTAATGCAGTTTTGTATATGCAGGTCAAATTTGAGATTATCGTCCACTCTCATCCCTAATACTTTGAAATGAGAAGTGATTTCAATTGTTGTATTGTTAAAAGAGAAGATTATACATTTTGTTTTTTCATGAGAGAAGAATTTCAGGGAAAAAAGCAGTTTCTTTGTTTGTTTTTTGGAAGCAGAAGTTGTGAGTTACAAAGCCATGTTTCTGTGCTGTTAGACCTTCCTCAGTATTTTTTTATTTTTGAGATGTGCCCTGTTGTCAGATGTGCATATGATTATAGGGGATTGTTTTAAGGAGCCTGCTGTGTGCATGTATGGAGAGTGTTGGTGAGAATGTTAAAGAGGAGGGGAGCAAGAATAGAGCCTTGTGGTGGCCGGGAGGTATGAAGAGAGGGTGAAGTGTCATTTTACTGACTTATACCTATACAGGTAACATTTGAACCATGGATGGCTGACCTGAAATAACCCTAGTGAGGACATTTGAAGCAGAGGTCTGCTTTGACAAACTGTGTTGAAGGCTATAGACACGTCTATAAAAAAGGAGGAGACTGGTTTGCCACTGTCTCTGGCTTTATTGACAGTATATATAAAAGGTTAGAAATTCAGTGTTAGTGCTATGGAAGGGATAGAAGCTGTGTTGTGTGGGGGATAGCAGTTCTTCCTGCAGGAGATAGTTTAGCAATTGTTTTTGAATGCATTTTTCAAGTATTTTGGAGGGGAGGGATAAGATTGCTACAGGTCGAAAGTTGGTGATGCCTGTTGAATTTCTTCCTTTGTGTAGAGGGATAATGTGTGATTTTTTTCCAGAGAGAAGGAATGCGTGATTCCTGGATTGACCTATTTATAAGGACAGAGACAGGATAGGCAATGCTACTGGCTGCTATTTTAAGGTACTTACTTGGAAGGTCGTCAGCTGAAGTAAACCATGATTTGAGTTTGTTTGAAAGTAATTTTATATAAGATGTGGGCACAGTTTTGAAGGTGAAAGTGGATGTGATGATATGTGGCTTTTGGACAGTGTTGGAATTAGATGTCGGGGAATCCTTGATTAAGGACACTATACTATCTATGAAATATGGGTTGAATTATATTGCTATGGGTTGAATTATATTGCAATTTCAAGTGATGAGTTATTGGGAGAGGGATTAAGGTTGAATTTTTGGCCTGGATGCAGGATTTCTTTAATGGCAGAGCAGAATTTTTTTAGGATTGTGTTTACTATTGTTTTGAATGTTATTATAGTATAGTTTTTTGTCTTCATTTATTTGCTTTTTAGTATGGTTGCAGAACATTACGAAGTTTTTGAGATATTGGTGTTTTCCATTTTGGTCATTCTTTCTACACTTTTTTCTCTCTCCTGCATTAGCATTCTACTCTTTTTGAGTAGCCAAATTGCACTATTAATTTTAGTCTCTTCTATCTAGGAGGTGCAAGGCTGTTTATGAAAGTTGTACTGAATTCATTTACAGCATTGTATAAGGGGAGGACTTTTAGGGTGTTCCAGTTCAAAGGTGATAGGGAGGTAATGAATATTTCTGGGTTACACTTGGACAGGTTGCATGCCGTTTTATAAACATGCTGTTTAAGTGAATGTGTGAAATGTCTGGTTGTATAGCTTGAGAGATGGTGACTGAGAAAGTTTGACATTGTACCCGAGGTGGTGAATTTCCCAGGTTCTAATACTAGGATCCAGTCTAATAAGGAAGTCAGTGTATTGCAATAATGAGAGGGGCTATTGATTAGCTGTGTGAAACCGTCTAAGTTCATGCTAGATGTATGGGAGTTAAAGGTTATATCTAACCAACTGATATCGACATTACCCAGCAGTATTTTTTCTTTTGGAATTGTTATGGATATCCAATTTAGGATATCTTCCAGTATAGCTGTATTGTTGCCAGGAAAGATGTAAAGGCCAGTAATGCATATTTGTTTTATATCTGTTTATTTTCAGGAAACTAATAAAAAGCTCTACTGAAGTGAATTTTGATATTGGTTTGTTGTAGGTGAAAATGTGGTGGTTGTTGGAAATATTAAAGCAATACCACCACCTTTCCTCTTCATATGGTGATTACGGACGATATTATACCCAGGGGTATAAAAAATTACCTCATCTTCCCCACCTGCATCCTGCTCATTCCTTATTTACTCACTTTCTGTTCTACAGTCTGCTTGCTTCTCTTTTCTTCTCTTCCCTATACATTATTTTCACCTTTCCCTATACATTATTTTCACCTTTTCCTATACATTATTTTCACCTTTCCCTATACATTAATTTTCACCATTTCCTATACATTATTTTTCACCTTTCCTTATACATTAATTTTCACCATTTCCTATACATTATTTTTCACCTTTCCTTATACATTAATTTTCACCTTTCCCTATACATTATTTTCACCTTTCCCTATACATTATTTTCACCTTTCCCTATACATTATTTTCACCTTTCCCTATACATTAATTTTCACCTTTACTTATACATTAATTTTCACCATTTCCTATACATTATTTTTCACCTTTCCTTATACATTAATTTTCACCTTTCCCTATACGTTAATTTTCACCTTTTAATATGGTCAAAAATATATAAACACACCTCTCACACACATGCTCATCTAGGGCTTCCACACCAATTATCTATTGTGATTGGAGCACCATCAATGCTCTTGTGTAACTGATGAGATCTGGCACAGTTCATTATATAGCAAAGAGCTGGGCTGCCATGTTCCTTATGTCCAACTACCATGTATAGCCATTGTCATGCCCTGCATATACTGGCCTCAGTTGACACCATTCATGCACATGAGCTAAGCACAGTTGAGCAACAGTTTGCACATACTACCTAGGTTACAACTGTCAGGATTTGAGTAGTTTCCCTTGTAATGAATTACAATGCCAAATATGTCTATGGGTGATAGATTAGAACCCAAAGGCGGTGTCCTGATAGGTCAGGTGTATAACCACCAGCTACTGTGTGCTTACCTGACACCCTGACACCTTCACTGTTTCCGTAGCTCAACTTGTAAATGAAGTACTTTGCACACTATAATATACTTTTATGCTTTCATTCTGCAGGTGTCTAACCACTAACTGCTGTGTTTTACATACCTGCAGTTGGTGGTTACACACCCGCAGAATGAAAGAATAATAGTGTGTAATCACCCACTGCTGTCTATTTCCCTGATGCCTTTTTCTCTTATTGCTTCTGGAGCACAACTTGTAAATGCAATGCTTTGCACTCTATAAGCGAAGCTGTGGGTTCAAGTTCCATAGGTATTGCATATAAACATTTCATTATTGTTACAACAGTGTGCTTGTTTCCTGACATTTGCATAGATCTAACAGTCAGAACCTGCTGATGTTGTACCTACATGTCTTCGATATATAGGTCTTTTCTCTCACTCATTATGTATTTTTTGCTTTGTATCTTCAGTTAGATGACATCCACATCTATGTGTGTGAAGCCTCCTTCTCCGTTGTTGTTCACATCCTTGCCTGTTTCACCATTTCGCTTTGTTGACTTGTCTATGTTATCTGTTTGAGTGGTCCTACCACCTACTCTAATCTCCTAGCTTCATCTTACTTACCTTACTACCTTGAACAAGTTATTTCCTCTACACACACACACACACACACACACACACACATATATATATATATATATATATATATATATATTGATATATATGGGTCTATGACATTTCGCCAAAAATGTCTGACATAGGATCCAAATCGTCAAAAATGGTACTGATAGTGTATCTGCCCTTTTCCCCCACTGTAGTGTGATTCCAGAGTGAGAATATTAAAATAGGGGGGGTGTGGGGGGCATAGCCCCCTACCTACTCAGGTTATAAACTACTTACTTACCCTTTTAATAGCAAAGCTGCACCCCCCACACCCCCCTACTTTAATATTCTTACTCCGAAATTGCACTACAGTGGGGGAAAAGGGCAGATACACTGTCAGTACTATTTTCTGCGAAATAGATTTTCGGCGATTTGGACCCTATGTCAGAAATTTTCAGCAAAATGGATTTTCTGTGAAATGACACTGATCCACATATATATATATATATAGATATATATATATATATATATAAAACTAAATGAATATATATATATATATATATATATATATATATATATTTATATATATATATATATATATATATATATATATATATATATATATATATATATATATCACAAACATGCACACACACACACACACACACACACACACACACACACACACACACACACACACACACGTGTGTGTGTGTTTGTGTGTGTGTGTGTGTGTGTGTATATGTGCATGTCTGTGATATATATATTCAAAATACTGAGCCCTGAATAAAGTCAGTTCATGGTAGTACATTTTATTAATATGTGTTTTAAGAAAAACAATATGTAACAAAAATTATGGATTTTGGAAAGACATCAAGTAAATAAGCTCACAAGGTTAGCCTTTGCACTATCTCAGATGGTTCCTGAAACTGTTGTCATTTCCTTTCATGGAATAACAATTATGACTTACCAGTGTTGCTTTAGGAAACCATACTGCATGTTTGGTTTTAGTGCAGTGAAACACAGAAGCTATTATTAGGCTTGCTTGTGACTGTAAGTAGTTCTTCACTAGTTGTGTGACAAAGTTCCTTTCAAGCTTCATCAAATAATGTTCCTGACATCCAGGTTTTACCTAGCTCTGTACCTGAAGTAAAGTGTCAAAGGACATTGTGTGGTAGATCAGTAGCAATGCAAAGAAATTTGGTAATGAGTTGACTGAAGTTGTATCAATGTATTGCCATACAAGGCTGCAGCCTAACCAAGCTGAAATCAGTTGCACATCTTTGCTTAAAATGTAAATAGTGTGTATCCACTTGTGAGACTCCGCTTTGTCTATCTAGCAACATTTACACTTCCTGGTACAGTGCAAGAAGAACGCATTGATACCATTTAGATGATAAAAACTTTGCATAACTTTGTGTGTGTGTGTGTGTGTGTGTGTGTGTGTGTGTGTGTGTGTGTGTGTGTGTGTGTGTGTGTGTGTATGTCGTGGAAAGAGCGTCTGTCTCATTATCTGACCATATTACAGAGTTACAGATTCAAATGAGTTATCTGCATCAACAAACCATTTGAGAAACCAAGGATATACGAAAACAAGCTGATAAGATGCAGCAGGTGGTAAGTCCAGAGAACATTAATGCATATCTCATGAAAAGATGCCTTTTGAGACAATATAATTGCTGTCTTAAAAAATCTGTATCCTTCAGAAACATCTAATTCTTTTCTAACTATATCATTTATAGCCCTTAAGGAAAACCATTTCTTCCTTCTGACTGCCTTGAATTGTATAATCCTCAGATTAGTATGGACTAACCTCCAAATTAATTTATTATTTCTAATATCCAATTCATGACCAGGCCTTTCCATGTTAAGGGAAATTAAAAAATCCTCAACACATCAACCTGGAAGCCTTGGTCCATCATCTTAGAGGTTTTTCCCCTCAAAATCAAGGCAGTTTATTACAGAAGATGTATCCTGTTTATAGGTGTACTGCCTCTAGTCTTACTTGTTATTCTTCAGAGAAGCCTAGAATCAATTTGCTATTTCCTCTGCTGGTTCTTTGCCTACCGCATTTAACAGTTTAATTTTACATTCTCTATCTGATCCCTTTCCCTTATAGAATTAGATAATACCTTTTTCCACATGCCTGGTAGTTTTTCATCTGTCAGGCTGTGGTTGATAAATGAGTAGAACATAGAGGGGGGTTCCTCAGCAAGATCCCTTAACAGCTAATTTACTATTACATTTGCACATGGAGCTTTGTGAGGGTCTATATCACAACGTTGAACTTACAAAAGTTCGATCATTGTAATATCGAACCCTTATGTCCGAAACCCAACAAAACTGAAAGCACAGAACAGTGATTTCCCCCCCTACACCCCCCTACTTAAATATACTAACTCTGAGATCGCACCACAGTGGAGGAAATAGCAAAGCCCTGAAAATGGCCCACCGATTTTTTTCCCTGGGAAAAAGTTGATGTGCCATGGCTTCACTATTTTCCACTTTCGGATTTTAGGGTTCGATATTACAACGTTAAGACTTGTTTTAGTTCGATGTTGTAATATAGACCCTCTTTGGGAGACTTCAAATCTTTTAAAGCTTCTTTGGTTTCTGCCTCAGCTATTAACATCATCCATATGTGAAGTTCTTCTAGATATGTGACGTGAGAGCCTTCATTGTGTGTTATCTCATAGAATGAGCTATACCTAAATTACAGGTTTTCTTGCTTCTCAACGTTTTGTTCTTTCAGCTCCCTAGCGGTACCTCTACTTGAGTTAACATTAGCTATTTTTTTCAATACTAAAACCAGACTTTTTATCATAATCACATCTACTAATATTCTCATTTCCTGTAGTGTCATTACTGCTTCACCATTCTTGTCATTTGCCTGGTTAACGCAATTATTATTATTTTTCTGAGAAAGAGAATAATTAAGACCGTGTATTTTTCCAACAGACTGGTATACAATTGCTATATCTTTCCTGACAAGATAATGGGGTGACACATAGCCATGGAATTCAGTAACATATGGGAACTGATATCAGTTTTATCTGCTAGCTTGATTTGTCAGTGTTTTATAGTACTACATAGCTGGTGCAACCCTTCATCAACATACAATTGAATGCTTACAGTTAATTCCCTGCATGACAGACTACGGAGTTACGGGTGGGGTCAAACTTCCACCAATATGTCTTTTCATATGTAATTAAGTCCTACTGTGAAATAGAGAGAATTTAGTGCAAGCTGATGAAAACTAGAAGTTCATGTGCATTGTCTGCTAATTCAGTGTCATTTATATACTAATGGCCAAATCAGTTAGCTTATATTTATTTATTGTTAATCTCTATATAGTTGTGGAGCAGACAAACAGGAAAATTCCTAAGGAGTGGAACAAAAGATAATAAAGTACAGTTGTGTAAGCTGAACTTACTATAACAGTAAATGCTCAAATGATCACTGCTGTAGTAGCCTTAGCTATATGAGTTATATCCTACCAAGAATATAATATCCAGCCAGCTTCAAAAGATTCAGAGCACCTTCTACATGCCCAAACTGTCAAGCAGCTCAAGCTGAGCTGACAAAAAAATAAGTGTGGGTGTGAAGTCTTCAGAGCTTTCCTGCCAACAGAGAGAGAAGGAGGCTGAGTCCTGAAATGACAAGGCTACAATTAACAAAAAATAAATGTCTACACCCTGGCATAAAAAACACACCAAAACACAAGCCGGATGGAGGGAGGGAGCATCTACTGCAGCATTGATCATTCGAACATCTATTGTTATGGTAAGTTCAGCTTACACAATTGTACTACATTCATCATATTGATCACTGCTGCAGTAGCCTTAGCTATATGGGTAGATTACCATAACTAACTATATTTGGGAGGTGGAAGAAGAAGGGTCCAGGACCCCATGGAGAATGGTCCTAGCAAAAGCATGATCCAGACCTAGAGAAGGAATCCGGCTTATAGTGCTTTGTAAAAATATGTACAGAGAACAAAGTAACAGCTTCTAGAATACTCATCAAATCCTCTAAAGCCAGCTATGAAGGCAGAATTGCGGCAGACACTAAAAACAATCACAAAGCCTTCTATAGTTATATCAAGATCCTCTATGGCAATACCCAGATTTGCTCTGAGATACTGCACAATGGTACCTCCTATACCCAGCCAACAGATATTTCCAACATACTGGCCGACAGATTCAGTGCCAGCTTTACTCCTCTCTCCCCCCTAAAGGACCAATCACAATACCGGAAGAATGCCAGGCACCCAGCATTACTGCAGCCCAGGTTAAAGTTACATTGCCCAAGGCCAAGAATACAGCTTCCATGGGACATAATAATATCCCTGGCTGTGTTCTGCATGAACTACAAAGCGAACTGGCACCACATCTGTGTGCCCTGTTCAGTCACAGCCTCATCTAAGCCTTTGTCCCTACCAAATGGCGCACTGCTACAGTCATCCCTCTCCATAAAGGAGGAGCGACTACAGACCATGGGAATTATCACCAGATTAGCCTGACAAGCTTGATATGTAAAGGTATGGCGCGCATCATCATGGACCTGATTAACAAAGATATAGGAAATATCCAAACTCTAGACCCCACTCAATTTGACTTTGTGAAATAGAGATCATGCCTGCTCAACCTGGTTGACTTCTTTGAGTCAGTCACCAGCACTGTGGATGAAGGTAAGGCAGCGCATACAGCCTAGCTCAATCTGGCCAAGGCATTTGATAACATTCCTCACTCGGGAATTATTGATAAACTCACTAAAGTAGGCATCAACCCCTATATCAGTAGGTGGATTGCAAATTGGCTCACAGATAGAACACACAGTATGAAAGTAGCGGACTCCAAGTTAGACTGCCGACCAGTCACGATTGGCGTTCCACAGGGATCGGTTCTGGGTCCTCTCCTGTTCAACATCTACTTTTCAGAAGTCCATGCCAACACAAAGGGACTCTGGCTGACCAAGTACGCAGATGGCTGCAAGCTGGGAACCATTAGTAACTCTCCAAGTGATGCAGACATCCTACAGAAAGGTTTCATTTAGACCACTAACTGATGTCGAAACCATGGCCTTAAGCTTAACGCCAAAAAATGTGCCATCATCCCCTTTGGTAAAAACTCAGTTCCCACTAATTACCACATTGATGGGAGCACACTGATGGCATTATAAGAGATCTGGGGATGCAGGTTGACAGCAACCTCTCCTTTGACTACCACATTGCCATTGTGGTGAGAACGTCCTTTTATGTGGCACATCTCATTACCAAGGGTTTTGCATCCATGAAGAAAGAGGTCATTGTCTTTCTCTACTCTTCCCTCATTAGACCAATCATCAAGTAAAATTACCCCATTTGGCAAGTACCTCACTAAACACCTGCAACAGCTGGAGCAGCCACAGACGTACCTCATGAAGAGGATCATAGGCATTAAACACATGTCCTACATGGACAGACTCAAAAGACTCCAACTATTCTCTGTCTCATATCGCCTACTTAGAGGTGATCTCTGCTTGACTTACAAAGCCATGCCTGACCAAGTTCTGTTAGAAATGCTACATCTAAAGAAATATGAATCCCTCCACACCACACACTCCAAAGACCTCAACATAATTGTCACAATCAACAGAACATGCTGGAGGGACAAGTTTCTCACCCAGGGACTGCCCATGCTCTGGAATAGACTTCCCATACATGTCAAGCAGAGCACCTCTTCAAGAAAAATCTTGATGCATGGATGGATAATAGAAAATTCACCCCAGGGATCACTCCAGTGGCTCTACTTGATAGAGGCACTGGGAAATAACTTTGGGTGGCATGATGTCAGGACACTTCTATGGGCTAGGCTTGCAAAGGCTCCACGGCCATTAGCCTAGTACACACCTATGAACCTATGAACTTCTAGAATCCACCCCTTTCTAAAGAGTCATAGAAGAAGCCAAGGCCCTTGTAGAGTGGGTCTTAGCCCTGCCTGGAATAGATTTCTTATGATAAATATAACAAAAGATAATAGCCTTAGACAACCATTTGCAAATAGTCTGTTTTGACACCAGCTGTTCCTTCCTATCTTTACAAGAAATGAACAACTGATGCAATAATCTAAAAGATTTAGTTCTGTCAAAATACTGTCTGAGTTGTCTGTGAACATCCAAGGTATAGAGCATCCTTTCTCCCTCATTTTTAGCTTCAGGAAAGAAAATGGGTAGATGGATACTTTGACTTAAAGTAAACTTGGACACCACTTTAGGTATAAAATAAGGATTAGTTCTCAAAGAAACCCTATCCTTGTGGAAAATGAAATTCAGTTGATTCACCATAAGAGCTTGCAACTTCGATATCTTCTTGCAGAGGTCAGAGAAATTAATAAAACTGTTTTCAATGTTAGGAATCTCCGGTTAACCAGATTAGGTGGCTCTAAAAGAGCAAGTGTTAGTTTCTTTAATACAAAATTAAGATCCCAAGGAGAGGCCATCGTTTTTCATGGAGCCTATTGTGTAAAACCACTTTAAAGAACATTTTGACATGTGATAACCTTGAAAGAGGAGGATTCATGGGCAGATATGCTGAAATGGCCAATAAATGAACCTTGATAGAGGAATAAGAAGGGCCATAAAATAGCAACTCACACAAATATTTTAAAACCAGAGAACAGCTAACCCTGAATGTGTGCTGGTTATGTTGTAAACACCAACTAGAAAATCTTTTCCATTTGTTAATATATGATTTTCTAGTAACAGGATTTTTGCCTCCTTTAGTACCTGCTGCACATTCCAAGAAAACAGGTGCCTAAAAGGAATTAAGACCCTATCATCCAGGCAGTCAATTAAAGATGATTGATGTTGTGGTGTATCAAGCACCCCTGTTCTTGTGTGAGTATATCCATTCTGTGAGGAAGCTTCTAGTAATTACCTCTGGACATTTCTAAAAGAACTGAGAACCACTGTTGCCTGAGCCAGGAGTGAGTCAACACAATGATCTTGAGGGATTCATTCTGAATCTTCAGAAGTATCCTGGATATTAGTGGAAAGGCATACAGGAACATTTTTGTCCAAAGAAAAGAAAAGGCATCTGTAATCCAGGCCTTCTTGCATGGAGTCATGGAACAGAATTTTGCCAGTTGATTGTTCAGGGAAGAGGCAAAGAGTTCTACTTGAGGAACTCTCTACAGATGGATCAAATCTTGAAAGACCCCCAGATCTAGTTTCCATTCATCAGGGTCTGCCCTTTTCCTGCTCAGTTTGTCTGTCCCACAATTTTTCTCTGATGGAATGTAGGATGCCTGTAGAGTGAAATCATGCTGTGAAGCTATAACCCAAGCTAACATGGCTAGTCTCCAAAGGGAGTAGGACCTGGTTCCTCCTTACTTGTTGATGTACCACATCACTATGATATTGTCTGTAACCACCTGAAGAGGTCCCAGGGACCAAAGATGGTTCAGAGAATTGAGTGCCTTGATCAGGGCAAGCATCTCCTTGATATTTATGTGCTTGTGTCTGCCCTTGGTGTGCCACACCACTGTACTTTTATCTCTCATGAAATTAATTTGATCCACTAGCAAAGTCTGAAGCATCTATGGTGACTGGACTGCTTTGGAGCAGGGATGCAGAAGGGAAGATCTTGATTTAAGGATATCCGTTATATCCACCAAGTGTTTTCTCTTCTGATAAACCCCAGTACTGGGATCTCAAAAGATAAAGGGTATTGATGCTGGGACCAAAGAAACTTCAGATATCACTTTATCTTTCTCATTTGGAGTCTTGCCAGGTGTACCATGAGATTCATAATATACCTTGTGACACAAAATCCTGAGGTATTCCCCCGCTTTGACTGAAGTCTGACTGGAAAACCTTAGAAATAGCTCTAAATAAAGATTTAGGTTTTACTGCTGAAGAAAAGCTCTTTAAATTGAAGTGTCTAGTTGACATCCCAGAAACACAATTTAGTGTGAGGGATTTAAGAAAGACTTTTGAATGTTCTCTTGGAATGTCAGCTTGTGCACGAGATCTCTCACCCAAGACAGAGATTCCTAATATTTTGAAAAAGACTCTGCGAAGATAAGCAAGTCATCTAAATACAGAAAAATGTGAATACCCTGTAACCAGCAATGAGCTATAACTGGAACTAGACACTTTATGAGCACTCTTTGTGGAGTGGATAGTTCAGAGGGTATGACAGAGAACTGATTGTGACCCAGACACAAAAACCTTAAGATAAACCTGAAGTCTGGCTGAATAGGAATATGGTAGTAAGCATATTTTAAGTCTAGTGTTACCAGGAAACCTGAAAGAGGAAGAATAGATAACAGATTGTAGAGTAAAATTATTTTGAATTTAGGAATTATCACAAACAGGTTTAGGAGAGAAAGCTCCAGAACTGGTCTTTGAGCATTTTCTTTCTTTGGAACTAGCAATATCCTTGAATAAAACTCTTCCTCACCTGGGAAGGACAAACTGGTTCTATCACTTCTTGTGACAGCATGTGATATAGAATTGGTGGAAACAAAATAGTGATCTGCAGGATAAGGAATGGTCCAATGGAAAGGAAGAATTTCCTCCCACTGCCATCTGTTACCCTAAAGAATGGTTTTCAGAACCCATTTGTCTGAAACAATCTATTGCCAAAGAGAAAAAAATGGAGATTCAGACTTCATGGAAGAGAAACAGGGCCAGTGTGAGAGGGCGGTCACAAGATATCGTGAATAGTCATTCAAACTTATTGGAGTGTCCTTGGTTATTGGCAAGCTGGAGACTTCTTTTTGGAACTTCCTTGCCACTTTTTAAATGTCTATTTACCCGAATTCTGTTGAGACTGTGTATTTTGTTTTTTGCCAACATTGGATGAGGAGAAAGAAAATCCCTTAGATAATTTGGAAAAGGACAGCTGAAAAAAATTAGAGATTCCCTGGATCAGCTTGCCCATTTCATCACACTTTTTGATCACCTGTCTAGCACAGAGGCCAAACACTAAACCTCTATCCAAGGGAGAATTTAAATTATCATTTTTAACATCATCTGGAAAATTCTATGATGGCAACCAACCAAGCTCCCATAAAACTCTACCAGTGGGCATATCCTTTTAAGAAGTATCAACAGAGTTATATAAACACACTGCAAACAATGAGCAGGAACCTATGCAATAGAAGAAACTAAGTTATTCAAAGCAGATTTTTCTTCACAAAAAAGAATCTGTAGATAAAACATTCATCATACTTTCATAAGATGTCAAAATAAACTTTAACATATGAGCCTAACAGTTTGAAATTCTGAAATTCAAATTTTCAGAAGTATACACCTTTTTATCCAATACCTATCAATAATTTCTCAATCCTTATTAGAAATATTAAGACTGGAATTAACAAAGTGCTTAGCAGCAGATTCAACTAATGCTATAGCTGCTGGGTCAGGTTTGAGAATAGTGTATAAAAATTTAAAAGACTGATAAACTTTATATAACCTATCTACCTTTTTAGGGACAGCTAGATGACTATCAGGAAAATTGCAGGCAGAAAGACACACACATCTTCTAAAGCAGACAGGACAGGAGGAATGAGCGTGGGTTCTGCAAAATCCTTTTGTAACAACTCATAATATTTTTGAGGGAGTGAGAAGCACCAGTATTCTCCCACTGAAAACACTGAGACAGTCTAGCAATAGTCTCAGAGAAAGGGAAACCTCCACAAGGAGATTTAGAAAGAGAGCTCTCCTCTGAGTCTGAATCAGAAATCTGAAGACAAAACCCTGACTCTGTCCATGCATCTTCCTGTTCAGATTCAGAATCTTAAATCTCTTCAGGAAAGGAGTCATCCATTTTTCATTAACTGGAAACTACTCTACAAGAAGGTTCAATAGGCTGAATCAAACCCTGAGCCACTCCCAGGAAACTACTCCTATCCCAAAAAAAATTGAGGAGGAGTAGATCCATGTTTTTTTTTCTTTTTCTTGTTGATAGGAAAAATTGGGCCAACCAATTTACTAATGGCAGCTGCTGCTTTCCCAGGTATTGGGATAGTATTCTGACACAACAGGCATACCTTCCCTGTTTCCTCTCCCAGGACTAACAAGAGTGGTTATCTCTTGCCCATTGATGGGACCCCAACAACCGCAGAAGATGTGGCTAACCCCTGGTCCATAGTGTCTGTAGGTGCTATACCACAGGCATCCAGGGTAAAAGATCTGAGGTACAACAAATGGCCGCAACAGAGTCATCCACCTGCAGCTGAGACAAAGTGCTAGGCTGCTGTGGTGGCAAGGTTGCTTGCTAACCTTTTCTTTTTGTGGCTGGAAGAAGGACCAACTGTTGGGGTGAAAATCTATTCCATGGTCAAGCTGAAAATTGTGCCTCTAACCTGGGGAAACAAGCAACAATGGCTGTAAAACACTATGGCAGCCCCACAACCTCAACACAATATCTCTACAAATAGTTTACCAGTTAGATAACACTACTTTTAAACTGACAGAAACAATGAGTACTCCATTTAAAAGTATGTTAACAGTCTCAAGACAATCCATTAAAACACAACACTCCTATCATTAAAATAAATGTCCTAAAACAGAAAGTAATAAAACTTCAGTAAAAAAATAAGAAAATGGAGGTTTCTTCCCCAAAATGAAACATATCTGCCCAGCTAAGGAAAGCACAAGTGTATGAAATTGCTTTTTACTGTGTTTGTTAATGTCAAAAAGAAAGTAACTTTTTACTGTTATACTTAACCCTTAATGGGATAGATAGTATTCGAGAAGTTTTATCTACACAAATATCTAAATTAAATTAATCTACTAATTTAATTTGTTTACTATTGTAATTGATTTTAGAAAATAATATTTTTTTTTTGGATTAAATTTATTTACAAAATAATATAAAAATCAAAGCCACAAATAAACTAAAAACAGCCAGGAAAGAAAGATGAGATCCACGAAATCCTGTTATTTAGCGCTTTCGTTTTTTAATAAAAACTTCTTCAGAATACACATACATAGTGAACTAAACCCTTTTTATACAAATACACACCTTCATAGTTAATGACATCATAATTAAATTACTTAAATTGAATTCAATTACTACAGCCCCATTAAGATATCTAAAACATTAAATACATTGTTTTAAACCATATTACAATAAAAAAACATAGAAAATACACTGTATTTTGTTCAAACCATAGAAATCCTTAATTTATTATACTTTTATTCAAAAATAACCTTCAGATTTTAATCTAAGAGTGGAACTGATAGATGTATTTGTGTTTAAACCTGGAAATGATGTTGCATTAGTTTTTAACTGCCATCTTAGTTCCCTATTTTCCAAAAAATCATTAAGGGGACCACCTCTATCTCCAACTGTAACTTGTTCTAATACTGAAAATCTAAAATCATGTCCCTCATTATTAATAATGTGCACTGCCAGAATATTTTTTAAATCTTGTTTTTTAATATCATAGGAATGTTGATACATTCTGCTCCTAAGAGCATTAATAGTCTTCCCGATATAAAAACAAGGACATTGCGTGCATGTCCCTATATAAACAACAGCCTTGCTGTTACAGGTAAATTTTTTCTTGTATATATATTTGCCATAATTTGGAATAAACAACTCTGTGCCTTCTAGAATATGTTTACACTGCAGACAAAAAACACATTTAAACATTCCCTTGGGCCCAGAGTGAATCTCTTGTACAAATGTGTGGTTTTTGTCTGCAGTGTAAACATATTCTAGAAGGCACAGAGTTGTTTATTCCTTAGTGAAACATACCTCTGAATGCCCTGGGCATTGTTTTAAATTTATGGCCTTAGAGAAAGTGTGTATTAATAACAGAGGGGGAGACATCATTAATATTACTGAAAATGTGGAAATGAAATTGAAGCCAGATTTAAATGGACTTTTAAGTATCTCACTGGCACTTAAAGCTAGATGAATTCTTTAATGATAGGTTTATCTGTGCCATGTAAATTTAAAGATTTGATATATATATTAATGAAGTAACTTTAAAGTTATTACACCTGGAAAAGCGTGGATACAAGAAAGTGCTTGTGTATTTTATGTCTTTTTGAATAAAGTCTAGTTTCTGTACATGGTCCCTACTGGGAATACTTTTGTGAATATTTCATTTTGCTACTTAAGTGTAGTTCACTCCATGAGTGCTATTTTTGGCTGCTTAATTTAAATAGGCTTCATAATAAAAGAAAAAAAATGAATTGCATGCAAAAGGAAATTTAACTCTGAAGATGCCAAAAACACTCTTGCTAAACTAAGCAAGAAACTCTGGACCATGATCAATATAAAATTTCAATAACGTTGTCCATCTCAATTAAAAACACTGACACATAAAATCACTTTATGGCAAGAAGCTTTATTTTCCACCATAAAATGCCAGCAACTGAAATTACACAGAATGAGAATCTAACATGGCAGACTACAAAGACTGACTTAAAGGAAAACTTTACCTTAGAAATAAAAAAATCTGTTCTTCACTTTATCTTTGTTTTCTGAACTATTTTAACACATCAAAAGCACACTGACTGCTTCTTATATAATTTTTATATGTTTTCTGCAAAATGGCTCCCAATGGGGTTTGACATATCAATGTGATCTTGTTTATCTTCAAGGCTTTGTCTTTCCCATAATCCATTTCAAGTCTGCTTTATATGAGTTATGCTAGACATAAGGAAGTAGTAGTTTATTCCCATGCCATTGACATATAATGTGTTTATTCACTGTCATCTTATATACCTTCTGTAGCAGGACTGCTTCTTTTATTTCTTGAATGGCTCTTATTTGTGTGTGTCTCAGAGATTAAGTCACAGTATACTAAAGAGGTGTACAGTTGCAACCAACAAGTAGCTACATTGTAGGCCTTTGTTCAAAGTACCTTTTCACAGTCCAAGATGAATTGACAGTCTCCTCCCCCTGCACTTTCTTAAATGTGTTGCTATTTTATAAGAATTACAAGAAAATTATTTTTGGACTTTTCTCTAAATGTCACAGACATCTTTTATACTAAATTAAAGTAATCTTAAAATGTAGCGTAGTACAAACAAGAAACATTTAACATTTAAAGCTTATCATTTCAATACTGTTATGATGCTTATCTAAATTTGTCAGAAGAGGTGACAACTGTCTTTGAACCATTGACTGATATAAATGCTCTGTTTTGCTATGAAAGGCAGGGCTACATTGGAAGTAGATGCAAGTTCTCTTCTTCTCTGCATTAAAGATAACAGAAAACAGTTTCACACATCTCTGCCTATTTTACAGCAACTGCTGAGCTCCTGACATCAGCAGGAATTACCCACATACGATTGTCAGCAGTACCTGACTACAAATTTCTCTGTGTCTGTAGTGTGTCATGCAGGAACAGACAAATTCCTCTGGAAATTATGTAAGAAGTTAAGTTTAAAAATGTGGGTGGTCTTTCCCTTTCTTTGATTCCAAGGCAAGGAAATAAAAGTTTTAAAAAGTACAAGCAGGTTTTTGGTACCTAAACAATTCTTGAACCATAAGAAATCTAAAAGTTGAGTTAAACTGTAGGAGAAGGTACAGTTTTCCTTTAAGTGCATAAAACAAAGTACTGGCCAGCTTAGGTGGCATCACCTGGAACATTTTTTTCCAGACATAATTTACCCACTTTAACCTGACAGAACAATAATGCAATCATCATCTAGTACCTGCTCAGTTACACTTTTGAATGTTTTCATAACTCTGAGCAGATTCTCATTATCTCACCTGTAAATTTCCTTTACATAAACAACAGACAACATTACAGAATTTGTAACAAAAGCAAGGACAAAATACAACGGCAGTCTGTCTATGATTCTGAATGCTTTTCCTATGCAAGAAACGTTCCAGAATATTTCTTTGACTATAACAAAACAGAGTGGATTGGATCTTTGTTCAGCCATCGAACAGAAAAATCATCAAACAGCATGTCTCATCAAACATGCTGTTCATTGAGCCATTTGAGTAAGATCACATTATGGGAGGGATCAGGAAATGTTCCCCTTTCCCCACTGTAGTGTAATCTCAGAGTTGGTATATATAATTAGTGGGGAGTGTGGGGGGGTGCAGCTCCCACATGAGGAGTTTTGCTGAATGGTATTTTCGATGTAATGCCGTTCAGTGATTTTTCTGTTTGATTTCTGAACATAGACCAGACTGTAGTCTCCTTATCTAAACCTGAAACATGGAGCAGTAGTATAAATATTTCACAGAATACAAATATTTTCTGGCCTAGCTTGCTTCAAAATAATTCTCACACAACCCAAATACATTCTCTGGCTTAACTTGCTTAGAAACAATGTCTGAAATAATTCTAATGGAGAAAATCAGTTCTGACACATATAGTTTTAGTATTTCTTTCCAATAACAATCAAACCAATCAAAACCAGATATGAGGTAAAAATAGCTACACAGGAAAAGGATAACCACAAAGCATTATTTAGCTATGTTAGAAATTGCATAAACAATGTCATGTACTGTGCAGAGTTAATAGTAATTGGTATCACATACTCAGGCTCAGAGGACATTGCCAATCTATTAGCAGACAAACATAGGTCAAACTTCATCCCCCTCTCCCATCCAATATTGTCAGATCACATACCTGCATATACATTCCTTCAAATCCACAAAGAACAAGTCACAGGTGGCCAAGAACACTACTTCTATGGGGCCAAACAACATATCAGGCTGCCTACTGGTGGCCTGAAACATGACCTGACAGTCTCAAGACAGGCTTTTTGCAGGATGAATGGAGGACAGCAACAGTCATTCCTTTGCATAAATGTGTGGCTTCAAAAATCCTGGGCAATTTCACACACATAAACCTGATCAGCCTCATTCTTAATTTGGGTTTCTAATACCATAACTGAAATGAACCACATTCCTGAGTCAAAATATGATTAAAGTTCATGAAAATAGCATTGTTTCAATCTTTGATGTCAGCCAAAAATTGCTCTCTGCAGCACACACAATTTGCCCAGTAATTACTCCTTTTGCAATCCATACAGCATTACCTGGAGTGGTAGCATGTTTAGATACAGTTGTAGATTCTTTTTTATAAGACCTGTTGCTCCTACTACTACTGGAACTGTCTGTGTATCTTTCTTCCACATTGCTCTCATTTCTGCCTTCAGATCCTGGTATTTTATGACTGTGTCTCTCTGTATGCAAGACACTATAGTCACTGGATGTAGTGATTTCAATGATCAGTGCTACTTTTGTCTTCTTTTCTTGGACCAATGTTGGTAATGGGTGATCCCATGTGATATAAACTTCATCATTTTCTATTATGCTCTGTGGCTCATGTTTCCAGTGTTTTTCAGCCACTTCAATACCATAATGTTTGCAGAATCCCCAGTGCAACAGTCTTGCCACATTATTATGTCTTTCAGTATAAAGTCCTTCTGCCATTAGTATGTTACAATCAGCAACAAGGTCTGCAGCTGTTTCCAATTAGGTTTTACAAAACCTACATTTGTCTGTTTCTCCCACATGTGCAATGGACTTTGTAAGCTAGCATGTACATAGCCCACTGTCTTGGGAGGCCAATATTAACCTTTCATCTCTTGGTTTAAATCTGCCTCTCCTTAACCATTCCATGCATTTGTTCCTGATCAACATGAGGTTTTTCTAGACGTTTTCTATACTTGCAACTATATTTATGCTTTTTCCACATTTCTTGCCTTCTCATCTGGCCCTTCCCCTCATAGTCTTTCTTTTGTTTTTTGGCACATTCAGTTGCTGCCTGATTTTTACCTACTTCTGGTTTGATTTAAATTCCTGCTTGACACTGATATGCTTCTGCTAGATTAAGCAGAGAGGTCATCTTAGATTTATTCTCCTCGTGTTTCAAAACATTCACCATGTTTGGGTCTTGTGAGGTCAGCAGATATATTTGGAGTCCCACGATTGCAGATCTATACATGTAATCAGTTTCAGGGAGGCCCATCTCTCCTTTGGAATGGGGAATATATAATCTTGGTATATGCTGATTTTTATAAATCATTTGGTGAGCATGAAGCATCCTTCTTGTTTTCATATCTAATCTATCCAACACATTTTGGGGCTAATCAATCACTCCAAAATTGTAAGTTAGGATAGGAAAAGCAAATTGATTTATAGCTTGGATTTTGTTCCTAGATGTCAACTCTGTTTTCAGAATTAATTTAAGTCTTCTAAATATTCTTTGCTAAGTTTTATTTGCATTTGTTCATGTTTTATTGTTGATCCCTCATCAATTCCCAAATATTTATACACTCCCTCTTGCTCAAGTTCTTTTATATCACATTCTTGTCCCAAACTGATGTTTTCCTGGTGCAGGAGTGTCCCTGCTTTAAAGATTGCTTTTGCACACTTGTCAAGATGAAATGACATTCTTATATCATCTGAAAAAGTTTGACAACCTGCAGCTGTGCTTTTAGTTCCTCATCTGATGAGCTATACAGTTTTAAATCATTGACAAAGAGAAGATGAGAAGTCTTTACACTTTGTTGTTTTCTAGGTGCCAAATTGTAGCCATGGCCTAAACTGTTAAGTAAACAGCTTAATGGGCTAATGGCAAGGCAGAATAGCAATGGTGACAGAGAGTCACCCTGGAATATCCTCCTTTGAATTTTCATCCCTGGGATAATAATCTGTCATTTATCATGGTTTAATTGCAAAGTGGTCTGCGACTGTTTCATGGTCACTGTAATGTAATCAGTCAGTGGGGGTGTATCTTATACATTTTTAAGTACTCCTTTATCCATGAATGTGGGATACTATCAAATGCTCTTTTATGGTCAATCCATGCCGCACTTAAATTCTTCCCCTTTTTACAGTTCTTCACTATGACTTTATTTAACAACAAATGGTCCTTTTTTCCATATGACTTTATTTTATTGCCCTTTTGTTCTACTGCCATAATTGAGTTTTCTTCTAAATGACTATAAACTCTGCCAGCATCAGTTCCTATGTATAGTTTATACATTGCCGGAAGGCAAGTTATTGGTCTATAATTTTTAGGGAGCGTACAGATTCTCTCTTAAGTAGGAGCATTGTTTTGCCTGTTGTTAGCCAGGTTGGTGTCTGTTTGGGGTGCACATATAAATAGTTATTACTCATTAGTAAATCTTTCTGCAAAGATGTTAATAATTTTAACCAGAAATTAGTTACTGCATCTAGGCCTGGGGTTTTCCAGTTAGAGGCTTTTCTTCATTTTGTTTCAATCTCTCTGACTGTTACTTCATCCCATTTCATACCCTGCACCTTTAAACTTTTTGATTGCCTTTACTACTTCTATCAATTTACTATCTTTGTAATGTTCCACAGGATCAGCATAGATACTTCTTCAAAATATATCTATTTCCCCTTTTTTGGCAGTCTTTCAATTCCTTTTACCTTGTTTCCCAGTTCTCTATAATTTTTTTCGGGTCATCAATAAATTGCTTATTTTGTACTTTTCCCATATATATATATATATATATATATATATATATATATATATCTGTGTATCTTCTAAGATTTTCCACCTGTGGTGAAATTTTGAGTTTATTTGCAATAGTGCATGATAGATTCTGGTCTGTTCTAATACTGCGCATTGCTTTTATCACATCTATCTTTCTTAGTATTTTTGTTGATCTATTCCCTCTTCTATAGTCTTCTAACAGTGGCACTTCTTGTCTTAATTGCTTTATAGTTTTCTCTGTTTGATACTTCCATTATGGTATCCGATTTCTCCCCTTCCTTTCCCTCACTACCCTGTGATCTTGTGGTAGAATTGTATGTGTTATTAATTTAGCAGCACAGTAATATATCCTGTTTACTTCTGTTATATTGCATTCATCTCTATGGACAATCCTAATTACTGCATTCATTTGTTTTATCAGACTTCTGACTTTTTGGGTTTTATTTACCTTCTGCAGTCTATTTCTCTCATTGATCTTACTATATCTATCCATGTCTATTAAATCAAGCAACTCTTCTCTTAGCTCATTTTCTTCCAAACTGAGGGCACATCCCTTCTTTTCCATTTCTTGTGCACATTCTATAGAAAGTTCTATAGCATCTTCCTGTGGCACTTTCTCTTCAGTTTCATCCTGTGTCATTCGTTGCTCCGTCATATGGGAACTCACTGGCCTATCACTCCTCAACATTGACTGCATAAGAGTTTCCAGTTTCCTGTTCCTTTCCTTGTCTCATCTGTAAGGTTATAGAAATGATCATTATAGAATTAATAAATAAAGATACAAGTAACCTTCAGGCCTACACACACTTGACCCAAGGTAGTTCAGATTTGCCTAGAGCCAATCCTGTCTACTTAACCTGGCCAACTTCTTTGAAGAAGTTACTGCAGCAATGAATGAGAGCACATTAGTACACACCACATATCTAGACCTTGCAAAGGCAGTCAACTCCATTCCTGTCTCAGATATTGTAGATAAACTCTTCAGGCTAAAATCAGTCCCTACGTAACTTACTGGATAGCTAATTGATTCACAAATAGAACCCAGAAAATAAGGGTGAATGTCTGTACCTCTTCCAAAAGAATTGTCAGTTCTGTGTATGCTAGGGTCTAGTCCTTGGGCCACTCCTTTTTGTCATTCACTTGTCAAAGGTAATGCTAAGGGTTTCCTGGCTGACCAAGTTAAGGGTTTGTGGCTGATCAAGTTTGCAGATGACTGTAAATTTGATGCCATCATTAATTCCCCACAGACATCATGATTGTTTACTTATGACTGTAAATTTTAATGTATTATTAATTCCCCAGGGGACATCATGATCCTCAAGAGGTCCTGTCCCAAACAAATGGCTGGTGTCAAAAAGATGGACTAAAAGTAAATGCCAAGAAATGTATAACTGAATCTTTCAGCAAACATGACTACCCTACCCCCTGTAACTATCACATTGACAACATACCCCTGAAAACTGATCCCATAGTAAGAGATCTAGGAACTCACATCATGCTCCCTATCAGCTGATATCTTACTTACAGAATACCTAAAAATTGATGCCAGCGTATAAGCATACCCAATCTCAATACTAATAAATAGGTCCATACAAGAACCCTACATTCCAAGACTTTGGAAAAAGTCCTATATTATCTACCACATAAACCTGTAAACTCATCACATACATCCAACGTCTACACTATTGTTGCGATTTCCTCACTCTCTAAAATAATAGAAAAATGCATTCATAAACAACCCCCTTAAATACCTCCTACAATAACTTCTCACTGTTACTCAGCATGGCTGCCATCTAGCCCATAGTACTATCACTGCCCTGATATGTTTTATTGACACCATTAAAAAATAATAGAATAATGGTAAACTCATCTGTACCATATTCCTAGATTTGTTCAAAGCCTTCAACACAGTATCATAGTCCAAATTCCTACAGCAAATGGCCTCCCTTGGCCTCTCTAAATTCACTCTTCTATGGTTTAGGAGTTATCTATCAAGCAGACAGCAACCTGGAAAATGGCTCTGTACCCTATCGCTTTTCCTGCCATTCTCCACAGGTGTTCCCCAAGGTCCCATTCTAAGTCCTCTTTTGTTTAATATCTTCATCATTAATCTTCACACTTCTATACAACAGGCTTTCCTCATACAGTATGTAGACAATGTCATTCTTATATGCTCCCCTGATTACCTTACCTTTCAACAAATAACACAAGACATCTTTTAGCGCTACAGAAAATTGTTTCAAAAATGCCCATCTGCTACTCACTCTCAAGAAAACAGTGCTACTTTTTTCTTCCCTAAAGCACACATCCAAGAAAAATCCAAGTTGAAAATCACTTCTCTAGATAACATGGAAACTGAAGTTGTCTCTTATACCAACTTATTTAGCCTAACTATAGATGACAACCTGAAATTTGAACTTCACATTCTTAATGTTATTACAAAAACACCAAAAGCTTGGAATGCTTTATAGAACAAAGATTTTTCTCAGAAATTCTGCCATGGTAACTCTAGTGACCACCTAGATACTAACCACACTTCTATATGGAGCACCTATATTTACAAACCTCCAAACATCTGTAAACGTCAGACTGGAGCAATGTTATAAGAATGCTGTATGTTTTGCTACCAACAAATACCATCTTCCCCATCACTGCTCTGTCCTTAAGGAACTTAACTGATTAGAATTACCCTACCATCTGACATACGCCCAATTAATCACAACCTATAAAATAATTAATAAACATTCTAACTGTCCTGCTCTTAGTACTGTTGTCCAGCACTACTTCCCAAATTGTTCGCAATGATCAAATGACACAAACACCTTTCTGACCATAAGCCACTCAGAATATCTGGTGACTGCCTGTAGTCTAACTACATGGTAAAAACTTGGAACTCGGTCCCAGTAATAGTCAGGTGTTTGCCAAATGTTCAGGCTTTCATGTCTTCATTAAAAGCTTTCCTATCTAATAACTGACTATGTCCATACTCAGCACCAGGTTAGTAACTCATTCCTAAACTACTCCACTACCTCTTTTACTCTAAATTCCTTCCTCTTATCCTGATCTCTCCTCCTCCTCATTTCTGTCCCCTCCCCTTTATCTTTGTCTTTTGTCTCTATGCCTTGCTCTGAAAAAAAATTCTTTGCTGTCCCTTTCTTCATCAACAAACGTCTGTCCATATCCTTACTAACACTCCTTTTACAGTTACTTAACCACTGTTTCCTTTCTGTTAATTCATGAACAAACTTTATTCCTGTAGAATGAAGCATTTATGCTATCCTATTAATTGACATAAGTGTATACTGAATAACTCAAACTGGAATGGAACAAGTGGATGAAACGTAAATTAATAACCAAATAATCCACTCCAGATATGGCACAGTAGAAAATTTGTATTCACTGAAGATTAAGGGCTTTCATTCCAAATTCAGGCTTCATTAAAATATGTCTAAAATAAAACCATCAACGTTTAAAAAGATACGTCCAAAGTCGCACATCAGTCCTAAAAAAAATTGAAAAACACAGTCCACCGTGAACATTTCCAACAACATATGTACAATACAAAGTTAAATTTAAGAGCAACATAAAAATAAATATCAAAATCAAAAATATTTAAAACATGAATCCATATTCAAAGTTCATATACATTGTTAAAAAAATAAAGCATTAAAAGTACATTACAACTTTGCTGATCGCAAGGCCAGTATTATTCTAAGCGATACATGGCAGTACTCAGAGCAGCATTCAGCCTCATTTGCCAATATAATCCTTTGCATGCTCGAGGCATTGCGATTGTGAAACCAGAGAGATTATTTATCTTGACACCTCTTTCCTACAATACTTTTTATGTAGGAAAGACAGAACATAAACTTAAAGAACGAATATATGAACAAATAAAAAACAATAATTCAAGAAATACATTATATAAGCACAGATTACATGTGGGAATTTTAAGAAATTTTTGTTTTTTATAATTGACAAAATGTTTAGAACTGATAGGAGTGGTGATTGGCAAGCAGAATTAAAATGAAAAGGATTTCCAGATTGGTTTCTAGTCTTATGACTTCTATTTAAGAGAAGAAATGTGTGTTGCTATTGGTCTGTAGACACTACTGAGCTTCTTCCCTTTGATTTTGTCTGCAGCAAATATGGCATTTTTGTGTGGAGACAAACTAAGAGCTGCATTGTGCACAAGAGTGGAAATGTGCACTGAGGAGATGCAAGTGGATTGACCTGTATATGTATACTAATCACTGCCAGTTCTCACATTTCAAAGTTGTTTTAGCCAATAAGTGCCTTTAATTTGCATGGAGTGGTATTAACCAAACATTCTCTATTAAAGTTATTCTCATTATTACTTGTTATAGGTATAACATGTGTACGATAGCACAAATATTTAAGCAATAACCCACGCCGGGGTGTGGGTAATGCTGGATTTACCCATGGTTGGCGTGGTTTGGTCACGAGGGCGAAGCCCGAGTGGCCAAACAAAGACAACTGTGGGTAAATCCAGCATTACTCACACCCAGGCATTGGTTATTGCTATTATACAATGACATTATTTAAGAAATAAAATACTTACTTTTCTTAAATAATGGCATTGTATAATGCCTCCGTGCTGCCCTTCCGCAGCTGTCCGGTATTCTGCGGCAGTTCTGATGTACTGCGCATGCATATGCTTACGCAGTACATCAGAGCTGTGTGTGGAAGCAACGGAGAAAGAAAGATCTCCGTTGCTTTTTAAAAGGTGTCTCACTGTGTTAAATGAGTTTAACATAGCGAGATAGCTTTAAAAAAAGCAACGGAGAAAGGAAGATCACCATTCCCTTTTTTAAAGCTGTCTCACTATGTAAAATGAGTTTAACATAGCGAGATATCTTTAAAAAAAAGCAACGGAGAAAGGAAGATCTTCATTGCTTTTTTTTAAGATATCCCACTATATCAAACTCGTTTAACATAGGGAGATTACAGCAACGGAGCTGTTCCGTTCTCCATTGCTACCAAAAACACAAAAAAATGAAGACTTATACTAATGGAAAAAGTCCGGGCGACCAGACCTTTTCCATTAGTATAAGTCAGATTTACAACGGGCACAATGACCAATCAGCATGCACGTTTTGGAATATTAATGGCGGGGGGTAATTGTACAATCCCTTTTAACCTACAACTCTTTCTATTTATTCTGTGTATCCTGATGTTCATGACTGAATTGACTAGCATATCTATGGTTTTACATTGGGATGAATCAGCTAGTCTTGAAATGACCTCCGGGTTGATAGCCTAGTAAACTCTTATGATCCTATGATCCTATGAATGAATTAATGTGTGGTGGAAAAGAAGTACTATGAATGACAAATGTCACTGTTTCTTGGATGGGTCACCATGATAGAGTACTTTCCACTGAAGAAACCAAAACAGCTCCTTAGAATTAGTGTGGAAGAGGAACCAACAGTTTACAGATGATAACAAATAGAGATGTGAAGCCTTCTTTTTTGATACCTACATGAAATTGATGCACTTGGCTCCTCTCAAGGATGATGGTTATTTTCACAAGCAACAGGTAGGGATTGACATATTTAGATGTCCAATGGTGGAAATAAGAGATACAGCATTGAAAACTACAAAGAGAATTGACCATATAAAGTTCCATCTCTATGAGCTTCGAACATAAGGTACAAAAATGCACCTCAAGACTATATGTTGTGATGGATGGTAAAGAACAATGTGACTTATTTAATTTTGTTCTAAATAAAAGGGCAGAGTAGACTGGCTTCTGATTGATTTGGTGAGATCTGCTCTGGCAAAATGTCTTTCAATACCAGAAAGTGGTGTTTGATATGACAAGCCCAGATGTATAATAGTTGAATTTTTCATATAATATGAGATGGAGCAAATTTTATGGAGACTGTAACAACCTAGATAAAAGATTGCTACTGTTAACTGTGGAAAAAATTATTTAGATGAAACTTTGTAGAGTTGATCCTGCATTGCGGAGAATATTAAGGAGACTAAAGGTCAACATTTAAATGTGAAACTGACATTTCCAGTGGAGTTTTTTTTTTTTTTTTTTTTTTTGCATTTGTGCATTTGACAGATATTATAATTTAAAAAAACAACAAAACGGTCTCAAGAAAAGGACTTTATTCACACTGGTAAAAACTGGTAAGCGCTTTCGTTCTCAAACAACATAGAACTTCATCAGACCACGTTACACCAGACAAAAAACACATTATATACATTTTAAAACAGTCACATGACATCTTTTAAATCATATAAGTCACATGACCCTACAAAACCTAGTGTTTTAACTCCTTCTTTTTTAAAACTCTCCCTATCATTCATCCCAAGTACATTACAATTTAATCTAATCTGCCAACAATATTTTTTCCAATCCAACTCAACTTCAACATCTAGCCTTTTACTATAGTCTAACATCTGATCTATAAGAGAAAAATGAAAGCTCACTCCACTATCTCCCTTATGTTTCTGTGCAACATGCTTGGCTAAGCCATTACTCATATCCTGTAGCCCCATGGCTCTTATATGCTCATATATTCTTTTATACAACTCTCTTGTTCTTCCTATATAAAAACCTGAGCATACATCACAAACAACGATGTAAACCACAAACTTGGACCTACAACTAAAACTATGCTTCAAACGAATAATAAAATTCCTAGCCTGTAAAAATATTTCAGGACCTTCTAACAGTAAATGACAAAACTTGCAGCTATTATTTAGTCATCCCTTTATCACCTTCTGAAACATCATAATTCTTATAAAAATATTCCTTCAGATTTTCCCCCTTTTAGATATAAACTGAAGTTTCTCACCTATAATTTCTCTCAAGTCTTCAAAATTAGTAAGAAACCTCCAGTTATTCATAACAATTTGTTTTATATTTCTTTCATCTACAGTACTGGATAATATACAGGCCAAATTGAAATATTTCATATTATCCTTACAAAAATTGAAATCCTTCTTTTGACCTCCTTTATTATGCATAGCAACAATTTCATTTTTCATTTCTCTTACTAAATTCTTAGGATAGCTCTTCGCACAGAACCTATTTTCCATCATATAAACTTCTTGTTCAAAAAACAAACAGCTATCTTTAGTGAGTTCACTCAACTGTTGAAACTGTCCTTTAGCTATATTGCTTTTTAAACTGGCTTTATGCATACTATGATAATGCAAATAACTATCACTGTTCACCTCTTTCTTAAATATCCTCACTCACACACAGATATTATAGTTTGATACATCAGAAGCAACTTTGAAAAAGATAAAGATATTGGCAGTGAGACTGGCGTAATTCCATTAGAAAAACTGCAGATGAATGAGAGAAGAACTTGTTATTCTTAAGGGAATGTAATGTTCAAGAGGGCTATCCCTGGTCTTTAGATTGAAAGCTATAAAGTAAAGAGAAGTGCCCAGTGGGTCAAGGTATTGCAAAAACTTCTTAAATTTACAATTACTTTCAATAAAGTAAACCATGGCAGTTGATGATAGCCAGTAAATATAATTTCAGGTAAGAGGATTTTAAGACTATGTCAGAGAATTTTGTGCAGACTTTATTTATACAGTGAGGTACTTCATTGTTATCCAGCTAGATATTTTGTGCTGAATAAAGAATCATCTAACCTAATGGTTATGGGAGAAATATTAAATATAAGTTAACATTTGTTGAGATAAAACAGGTTTACATTAAAGGGTGCTAAAGAAAACAAACAGTATTAAGTTGCGGTAACAACGTTTTCTAAATGTTTTACATTACTAAGATACTTTATTGTAAGAGGTTTTGCATACTATCAATATACGTGGTGACATTCAAGGATTTTATAGATTTCATAAAGTTTACAAAAAAGAGTCACTCTATAGATCATGATGACCTAGCTATTATCTACCTTCAAATGGTACATTCTCCCTATAGGACAGCAAAACAAGTCAGAAGCATCTAACTCTGCAGATGCTCATCCAGGCATCAAGATTTGTCTTACAATGAAGCAAGAGTAATACCCTGTTTTATATGTAGCAGAATATTATTCCAGAGATGGAGTAACTGTTTAGAACAAATTTCTCCCCTCTAGCATGTCGTATTTATATGTTAGCGACAACTCAACATCTTTAGTTTGAGTTTGTGGAGATATTTGTATTGTGGAGGTAGAGGAGATCAAGGAGGGTTGGTCCTAAACAGCAAAGAATGCTGGGCAATTACCATGTAAATGTCTGTAAGAGACGTAGTGCAGGGAACGAGCTTCAAGCCTGCCTTGGTAGCTCAAGGTCTTTCGTCTGGAGATCTTTTTGGTCTGAAACCTCTGGAGTCTTTCTAGCTGCATGATGTGTTTGAATAGATGCATGCTAAAAGGGACATTATATTTTATAATTGGTCTGGTCAGGGCAGAGTAGAGAAAAATGGCAACTTTTGATCTGGATACAATACCTTTAGTTATTAGCTGGCTAGAAAGAATGTTGTTCTGACTACTGTCACCATGTGGTTGTCAAAGAATAGAGTGTTGTCTACAAAGGTGTTGAGATCTCTGAAAACAGTATCTGTGTGGAGCAGGGTGTTGTCTGTAATAGAAGGTGCTGCTGAGGTTTGAAAGGGGACAAAGGCACATTTCTTTGCATTTAATTAAACCTGTTTCTAATACACCATTAATTTCTGTGCCTTTTTCGTATTGTAATAACACAGTACTGGATGCTGAGCAAATGATAGCAACCAGCTTGCAGTCATCAGTAAAGTTACTCAGTCATGTCTGGCTTAGTGGTCTGGAGTTGTAAATGCTAATCGGAAGAGGTCCCAGTATCAAGCCCTGGGAAATGCCACTAGTTACCTTTTTTGGCTTCTGGGGTGACACATGCTAATTTAACTATGTAAGCTCTATATGTCAGGCTGTTTTCTAGGCACCTTATAGCATTCGGGTTTATATTTAGACCTTTAAGCCTGTTTACAGTTCCAGCACAAGGGCTAGTTTCAAAGACCTTGGTCAGATTCAGGTACCCTGTATGAATTGCTTGGCCAATATCTATAGCTTCAGTGACGCTATAACCTTTCTCAAGATTATATTGCAGACCACAAGATTTTTCATATCAGAACAAATTTAGGCTTGTTAACTTGTTAGGCTGATCAATCTATACTACAGTTCCCAGGATTTCAGTGTGGTCCATGGAAGAGATTATGCTAAAATAATTTGCAAAGCACCTGGCAACATTAAACCAATGTGACTTATTTGTCTGTTTTACATCAGTCATGATGATGTTAATAAACTTAATCCACACATGATAAAATAAATTTGTGTTAACCTCAACAATATGTGTTATGATAAAACTGTTTATAAATATAGACTGAATGTTTACCATAAGCAAAGGTCCTGCAAATGTCAAATTTGTTATGGTTGCATACTTCAAGTGTGCAAAACAATAATTACTTATAAGGACGACTGACTCTGTCATGTGGGAAAGGAAGGACTGGAAATTAAAGTGATATTACATGATACAGTTGGACAGGTAATATGGAATCTGGCACTAATAAGAGAGTGTTGATTTTCTGCTTTGTGACAAAGAACCACCATTTAATATTATTTAATTTGGTACTGAACACAGAAACAAGAGCTATGGGTAAGGGGGAGGAAATAAGCATATGGCGCTAGTAGAGATATAAGAAAGTATGGGGGTACAGTGGGGTGTCCTTTCTTTGTTTCAACAAAAAAAGTATCAGCAACATTCATCACAAAAATAAAAAGGATGTGTCTGCAACAGCAGAATTGAAGAAAACAGATTATGCAGTTCAGACTTTTTAGCTACACAAATGGCAGAATTCAGAGCAGGTGCCACGTTTCAAATGCACTTCCCAATTCTGGTTCTGTAACAACATAATGTCCTTTTACCGAGTCTTTGCTTCCAGACAATAAATGCCTCACTTATGAGGACTTCCACTGTCTTTTACTATCTCTCCATGTAGACTTTCATCTCTCCATGAGAGAACGTCAGTTTGGGGATGATAGATGCTGTCCTAAACTGTTAGATCCTGAAACTTTAACAGAGATGCCATATAATTTTAGATGTAAGCAGTGTGACCTGGTCTGTCAGGACTTCTATTCAGATTATTACCTTAGAAAATAGCAACACTTGTTCCTTCACTATGGCTTTGGAGTTAGCTTCCCCAGATATAGCTACTGCTACCATTCTTTTAACAGTGGTAGCGATCACTTGTAGCCATTCCTTTAGCAGTGATAGTGATCACTTGTAGCCATTCCTTTAGCAGTTGCAGCTATCGTTTGTGGCCATTCCTTTAGCAGTGATAGCTATCATTTGTAACCATTCCTTTAGTAGTAGTAGCTATCATTTGTAGCCATTCCTTTAGCAGTGGGAGCTATCATTTGTAAAAACAAAAGAAAAGAAGACAAACCACACTGGCAACTGTGAATATAAATTAACGCTTTCGTTTACTGGCAAATTGTAAACTTCTTCAGATAAAAAGCTATCTTAACACACTCTTTACATAATACAAAACATTCTGATGTCATCAAAATACATAATTGATGGATTAATCAATTAACTGATTTGAATGTAAAGAACTTTTAAAGAGCCCACCTACATAAATTCTAGGTATTAGATATGAAATGGTAACACACAAAATTATTGCTGCAAAAACGTGTTCAAATAAATGAGGGACACATACCATATGAAATACAGTACACTATCTATATAAAGCTTTCAATTTCAACAAACTTTTTATAGAAATCATTTCATTTAAGCCTGGTGGTGAGGTTGCATCAAGTTTAAGCTGCCATAAAATTTCTTTTTCTTCCAATTTCAGGCTAATGGGACCCCCCCCCCCCCCGTCCAGTTTCATAAACTTTGATTATTATTGATTGTGTTTATGAAACTGGACGGGGGGGTCCCATTAGCCTGATTTTGTATTTCATATGGTATGTGTCCCTCATTTATTTGAACATGTTTTTGCAGCAATAATTTTGTGTGTTACCATTTCATATCTAATACCTGGAATTTATGTAGGTGGGCTCTTTAAAAGTTCTTTACATTCAAATCAGTTAATTGATTAATCCATCAATTATGTATTTTGATGACATCAGAATGTTTTGTATTATATAAAGAGTGTGTTAAGATGGCTTTTTATCTGAAGAAGTTTACAATTTGCCAGTAAACGAAAGTGCTAATTTATATTCACAGTTGCCAGTGTGGTTTGTCTTCTTTTCTTTTGTTTTATCAGTTTTTGAATCTTTTGTGGTTTTCTTCATTTTCATGGAAGACACAGCCAACACTGCTTCGCAGCTGTTGTTTGATGATTTCCCAGCCTTAGGGCCACCATCTTCTCCTCACGACTTTGTACCATCAAGTGTTTCTATGGAATCTTCGCCACCTGCTATTAGCACTAATACAGGAGCCAGTGTTAATATGGGGCCTAGTGTTAATTTAGGAGCTTCCGCTTCTGGAACTTCCAGTGAATCATCTGCTATGGGCAAACTTACAGCCCTTTTGGAACTCCTAACACAATGCGTGGATCGACTGGCTCATCAGGTGGCGACGAGCCTGGCTTACAGTGACGTCAGCACAAGCTTTTTGCAAGCGTCTGGAACCGCTGTGAACTCTGAGACTATTGGACTCCAGTTGGGAGGTAACAACGACCATTTGTTAAGAAGTAACAGCAGCAGGAACGTTGCAACACAGGAAAACACTAATTTAAGTTCTGGTCATTGTCCGACTGCTGCTACCAGAACAACAACCGAAAATTCAGAAAACTTTTTGCGAACTGGACAGATAGGTTCGAATTCTTCTGCCAAAAATGGGAATTGCAATACTATGGTTCGCAATGGTTCACCTCACATGGCAGTAAGTACTTTCAACAACTTACCAGACTTAAATGATTGGCTTAAGGAGCCAGAAAGTTTTATCAATGTGCGCAGAAGTATTTGTAATAATAGTTTGAACACAAATACAGTCCTGGACAATAACGCGGTGAACATTTCTAGTAGATTGAAGTTATATGATTTTAAATTGTTCAAATACAAAAAATTGCAAATTGAAATACAGTATTTGACTGAGTGTGTTAAAAGAAAGCAAGTACCAAAGGGCCTTCGACAGTGGAAGTACCCAATGGGTGTTGTTGTTAATTCTGCATTTCATGAAGCATTGGTTTGTATGTTTGATAGGCATGGTATTGAATACATTCAATGTTTGATTACTCATTACAATGACCAAATGGACACCTTTAGAAAAGAATTAGCAGAGCTTGACTCTAATATTAGGAATGATCCAGATTTTCCTAGATATAGATTTGATTTTTTAAGAATATTCTCCGGTATGGAAAACACTTTAGGGAAAATACAGGAGAATAAAAGAAAGAAACTGAAGAGAGACCAGGATACTTATGAGAAGGGATCCCCTTATCCACCACCACCACCAGTTGGTAATATTAAATCTAGTACTGATTCTACTAACACTACATCCAATGATAACACAATGGAAGTTACTAATAATAGTTCTACTTCAAATAACAACTATACCCCAGTAGTTAGAAGGAGTGAGCGTATTGCTAGTAGATCAGGAAAACAACCCCCCATGTATCACCACAATGATTACCATGGGGTGGAAGGGTTTTTTTATGCTTCTCCAAGTTTAGCTCAGGGGGAACAACAGTACCAGAACCGGAAACAGAGACAGTGGAAGAAGAACAACAACAACAAGAGGAAACTTTAAACCTTGAGTTACCTCTAGAAGTAATAAATACACCTTCTGTTTTATTTAATTCTGCAGGGGATTTTAAAATATTTAATTATTCATCCTTTACACCTGAGACAGTTTTGATTGATGCTTTAGCTAAGGGTTTGACCTTTGTCCCTACTACTCATTGCAAGATCGAAAGGACTTTAGTGGATTTAAAAATTTTCACAAGGAAATTAAATTTGAATTCACTGTTTAATAATCAGAACAGTACTAACGTCAACACTGACTTGAGAATAGCAAGTGTATTTAATCCTAATTTACATCCCACCCTCGCTTTATTTGAGAAAGTTTGTGAAAACGACATTAGGAATTTGACAAAAACATCTCTCAATTCTAAGGGTATTAATTTAACCCAAGATGAAAAGGATGCTTTGGGAAGTTTAAGATTTGCCAACATTAGGGTCATGAAACCGGATAAGGGAGGGGGGTTGGTTTTCATGGATAAAGATGATTATTTAACAAGCATGACTGAATTATTGGAAAGTGAATCTTACTTGGAAGTCTCGAATGAAATGAATGGGGCAATACGTAAGGTATCTGGTTTTATTAGGGATTTATTTATAGAGGGCCGTATTGATATGGACACCTTTAAATATTTGGAAATTTCTTTCCCTATAACACCATGCATGTTTGGATTGCCCAAAATTCATAAAAATATCCAGAAACCTCCCTTTTGACCTATTATTGATGGGCGTCAGTCTACTACTTTCGGCTGTGCAAAATTTATTGACATCAAACTTCAAGAAGTCCTGAAAAGTGAACATCAAATCTGTAAGGACTCATGGGCCTTTTTGAAGGCTATGAATGAAATATCCTTTGATAGTAACAATAATTTTTTGACCATAGACGTCTGTGATTTATACACTTCAATACCCCACGACATTGGATGCGAATGGGTTGTGGGGCCACCTTTGCAAATGTAGTGATGGCTTCTTGGGAGAACCAATTCTTATTCACTAATTCCATTTTCATCCAAAATGCAGTCTGGTATACCAGATTTTTGGATGATATTTTTATTTTGTGGAGAGGTGATAAATCTTTAGCTGGAAAATTGATTGAATCTGTGGAAATGAATACTAATTTTCTTAAATTCACCTGGGAATTTAACACTGATAGCATTTCCTTTCTGGATGTCTGTTTAAGGAAGGATTTGAATTTTAACTGTATAACATTTAAAATATTTAGAAAACCAACATATTCAAATTCCTTCCTGCATTTTTTGAGTTGCCATCCTTACCACCAGAAGAGGGGTATAGTAAAGGGACAACTCATATGGGCATCCAGAATGACTGGTTTAGATTTTGAATTCCATGAGGAATGAGAAAATCTGAGAAAAATGTTTAGTAAAAGGGATTATCCAGATAAATTATTAAATGAGTTGATACAGGAAGTCACTAATAAAAGATTGAATGGTGACTTTGTTCCCCTTTTATCTATTAATAAACAAAATTCCTGTATAGAATTTAATGTTGATAATGCAGTAGAATTCGACTCAGTTATTTTAGATATACCATTGGAAAGAGAAAAAGAAAAAAACAATTCTGGAATTTCACTTTCTAACTTTGTCACTACATTTTCCCAGGATGTAGGAAGTCTGAAACATATTTTTAAGAAAAATTGGTCTTTCTTGCTTAATGATACAGACATTAATAAAATTATTGCACCAGAACCAAAATTTACCTACAGACGAGGTTTGAATCTGAAGGAAATTTTGGAACAAGGAAGTACATATATCCATAAACCTCACTGTGGAATGTATAAATGTGAATGTTGCTCCTGGTGCAAATACATTAATACTGTTAGTTCTATTATGATAGGAAAACATAAGATTTATATTAATAATAAATTTAACTGTAACTCTAAAGGAGTTATTTATTTAGGATTGTGTGCCCTGTGTACATCATTTTATGTGGGCAAAACGGATAGATGCTTTAAGAACAGAGTGCATGAGCACATTTATGCTATCCAAAAACAGAATCTTTGTAATGCCTTGGCTAGGCATGTTATGCATAATCCTGGTCATAATTTTCAGTTTATTATTATTGATTGTGTTTATGAAACTGGATGGGGGGGGGGGTCCCATTAGCCTGAAATTGGAAGAAAAATAAATTTTATGGCAGCTTAAACTTGATGCAACCTCACCACCAGGCTTAAATGAAATGATTTCTATAAAAAGCTTGTTGAAATTGAAAGCTTTATATAGATAGTGTACTGTATTTCATATGGTATGTGTCCCTCATTTATTTGAACATGTTTTTGCAGCAATAATTTTGTGTGTTACCATTTCATATCTAATATCTGGAATTTATGTAGGTGGGCTCTTTAAAAGTTCTTTACATTCAAATCAGTTAATTGATTAATCCATCAATTATGTATTTTGATGACATCAGAATGTTTTGTATTATATAAAGAGTGTGTTAAGATAGCTTTTTATCTGAAGAAGTTTACAATTTGCCAGTAAACGAAAGCGCGAATTTATATTCACAGTTGCCAGTGTGGTTTGTCTTCTTTTCTTTTGTTTTATCAGTTTTTGAATCTTTTGTAGCTATCATTTGTAACCATTCCTTTAGCAGTGGTAGCAATCATTTGTAACCATTCCTTTAGCAGTGGTAACGATCATTTGTAGCCATTCCTTTAGCTGTGGGAGTTATCATATGCAGCCATTCCTTTAGCAGTGGAAGGGATCATTCGTAGCCATACCTTTAGCAGTGGTAGAAATCATTTGTAGCCATTCCTTTAGTAGTGGTAGTGATCATTTGTAGCCATTCCTTTAGCAGTGGGAGCTATCATTTGTAACCATTCCTTTAATAGTGGTAGCTATCATTTGTAACCATTCCTTTAGCAGTGGGAGCTATCATTTGTAGTCATTCCTTTAGCATTGGTAGCGATCATTTGTAGACATTCCTTTAGCAGTGGGAGCTATTATTTGTAGCCATTCATTTAGCTATGGTAGCTACTATTTGTAGCCATTCCTTTAGCAGTTGTAGCAATCATCTGTAGACATTCCTTTAGCAGTGATAGCTATCATTTGTAGCCATTCCTTTAGCAGTGATAGCTATCATTTGTAGCCATTCCTTTAGCAGTGGGAGCTATCATTTGCAGCCATTCCTTTAGCAGTTGCAGCTATCATTTGTAGCCATTCCTTTAGCAGGGAAAGCTCTCATTTGTAGCCATTCCTTTAGCAGTAGTAGCTATCATTTGTAGCCATTCCTTTAGCAGTGGGAGCTATCATTTGTAACCATTCCTTTAGCAGTGGTAGCGATCATTTGTAACCATTCCTTTAGCAGTGGTAGCGATCATTTGTAGCCATTCCTTTAGCAGTGGGAGCTATCATTTGTAGCCATTCCTTTATCAATGGTAGCGATAATTTGTAGCCATTCCTTTAGCTGTGGGAGTTATATGTAGCCATTCCTTTAGCAGTGGTAGGGATCATTTGTAGCCATTCCTTTAGCAGTGGTAGTGATCATTTGTAGCCATACCTTTAGCAGTGGTAGCAATCATTTGTAGCCATTCGTTTAACAGTGGTAGCGATCATTTGTAGCCATTCCTTTAGCAGTGGGAGCTATCATTTGTAACCATTCCTTTAATAGTGGTAGCGATCATTTATAACCATTCCTTTAGCAGTGGGAGCTATTATTTGTAGTCATTCCTTTAGCATTGGTAGCGATCATTTGTAGCCTTTCCTTTAGCAGTGGGAGCTATCATTTGTAGCTATTCATTTAGCTGTGGTAGCTACCATTTGTAGCCATTCCTTTAGCAGTTGCAGCTATCATTTGTAGCCATTCCTTTAGCAGGGATAGCTATCATTTGTAGCCATTCCTTTAGCAGTGATAGCTATCATTTGTAGCCATTCCTTTAGCAGTGGGAGCTATCATTTATAGCCATTCCTTTAGCAGTGGTAGCGATCATTTGTAACCATTCCTTTAGCAGTGGTAGCGATCATTTGTAGCCATTCCTTTAGCTGTGGGAGTTATCATATGTAACCATTCCTTTAGCAGTGGTAGGGATCATTTGTAACCATTCCTTTAGCAGTGGTAGTGATCATTTGTAGCCATACCTTTAGCAGTGGTAGCAATCATCTGTAGCCATTCCTTTAGCAGTGGTAGCGATCATTTGTAGCCATTCCTTTAGCAGTGGGAGCTATCATTTGTAACCATTCCTTTAATAGTGGTAGCGATCATTTGTAACCATTCCTTTAGCAGTGGGAGCTATCATTTGTAGTCATTCCTTTAGCAATGGTAGCGATCATTTGTAGCCATTCCTTTAGCAGTGGGAGCTATCATTTGTAGCCATTCATTTAGCTGTGGTAGCTATCATTTGTAGCCATTCCTTTAGCAGTTGTAGCGATCATTTGTAGCCATTCCTTTAGCAGTGATAGCTATCATTTGCAGCCATTCCTTTAGTATTGATAGCTATCATTTGTAGCCATTCCTTTAGCAGTGGGAACTATCATTTGTAGCCATTCCTTTAGCAGTTGCAGCTATCATTTGTAGCCATTCCTTTAGCAGTGATAGCTATCATTTATAGCCATTCCTTTAGTAGTAGTAGCTATCATTTGTAGCCATTCCTTTAGCAGTGGTAGCGATCATTTGTAACCATTCCTTTAGCAGTGGTAGCGATCATTTGTAGCCATTCCTTTAGTAGTGGGAGCTATCATTTGTAGCCATTCCTTTATCAGTGGTAGCGATCATTTGTAGCCATTCATTTAGCTGTGGGAGTTATCAAATGTAGCCATTCCTTTAGCAGTGGTAGCGATCATTTGTAGCCATTCCTTTAGCAGTGGTAGTGATCATTTGTAGCCATTCCTTTAGCAGTGGTAGCGATAATTTGTAGCCATTCCTTTTGCTGTGGGAGCTATCATTTGTAACCATTCCTTTAATAGTGGTAGCGATCATTTGTAACCATTCCTTTAGCAGTGGAAGCTATCATTTGTAGTAATTCCTTTAGCATTGGTAGCGATCATTTGTAGCCATTCCTTTAGCAGTGGGAGCTATCATTTGTAGCCATTCATTTAGCTGTGGTAGCTATCATTTTTAGCCATTCCTTTAGCAGTGGGAGTTATCATATGTAGCCATTCCTTTAGTTGTGATAGCTATCATATGTAGCCATTCCTTTATCAGCAGTACTTATCATATGTAGCCATTCCTTTAACAGTGATAACTATCATTTATAGCACCTTGTGTAGTAGGGTTATTTCACATGTTACGGGCTTCTGCACTTGAAATAACTCCCATGGGACATCCAACTCACCTTTCGACTGGAACAGCACAGCACTGAAACAGGTGAAGAAACAAATGATTCTTTGTTGCGCGGAATTATCTTTAAGAGCACTTAGCAGTAGCAGGTGGAATCAGAACTTCAATATTTTTCATCCAAAATTTTAATTGCACACATTCTCCACTTGATATGATATTTTAGACAACAGACAGTTCACAGTTAATTGTTCCAGCAACACAAAAAAAGTATCAGAAAAGTTTTGTCACAGAATAAAATAGGATATGGCTGCAGCAGGTTAATGAACCAAATGAAAGAAGAGCTATACCAATACGCTATCCGGTCTTGAGAGGCCTGTAGTCCTCACAACTGGTACCAAGAAGGATAAGAACTTAAATTTCACGAAATTTGCTGTATAAAACTTCTTTTAATAAAATAACAAAAGCACATGAACAGCACGATTTAAACACATGAATCGCCCAAATAGGATTCAGTTAAGCGCTTTCACCCGCTATATTACGGGCTTCCTCAGAACTGAATATAATCATAAAAACGATAACAATTTAAAAACTTTTTGGCGCCAATAACTGGGCTACAATTTAAAGTAACAGACACATACCTAATAATATAACAGTAACCAATATCCTAATATATCACACTCTACCTAAATAACTAAATTAAAAACATAATAATCTTTGTCTCAAGACCGGATAGCATATTGGTATAACTCTTCTTTCATTTGGTTCAGTTGTCTTGGCTACACCAAACAGTTGTTTTCTACATTGCAACAGGTTAATGAAATAAACAGTTCAGTCCTTTAGTCACCAAAATGGCAGTTCTCAGAAGAAGTGCTAGCAAACAATCAACATGGGTACTTGATGGTCCCAAATAAACTTTCCAGTTCTGGTTCATCAACAAAATAAAGTCTTTTATAAAAGGCTCTTTCTTTCCAAACAGTTAAAGTCTCTTTTGTCAGGACTCTATTGGTTTTAGACTGTCTCCATTTGGACTCCCATCTTAGAACCAGATGTTCTGGCCTCGGTTCATCTCTCATTCATACAGACATACACCAAGTTCCTCTGGATCCTTGCTCCAGTGACTTCTACCTTTTCAGCTCACTGTCCTGCCTTATAAAGACATAAGTGCACAACTGAAAGTAATTCTCCTTGCCTACAGGTATCTTTTATTGAAGGAACCAGTCCCTATTTTCCCACTTGTTTGCAGTATCTGACTTTTTATTTTTCCCATCCAGACATTATATCCTTTTACTAGCACCTTGATTCATGCCTGCTTTCTGTCTTTCCTAGGCACTATATCAGTGGAACCACCACACTATGCTGCTATATCTATTTATCTATCTATACCTATATATTCAAAATCTTGAATGCAGGAGATTTTGAATTAGTGGTCCTGGTGTTGCTCTGTGTTCATGGATTAAGTGTTTATGTTTAAGATTGTTGGGTAGGGGCTGTAGTGTTAGTGTGTGTTGTTACTGTGATGTGTATGTGCGAGAGGAATGTAGTTTATGTGGTGGTGTTTTGTGTCTGTGTGTATGTAGTGCGACCTTGGAGTTAGAATATTTAAGTAGTGGGGGTGTGGGGTGTGCATATCCCTGCATATCATAAGGGTAGGTGTGTGTGCTTATTTAGTTGTGTGCGTGTGTGTTGTAATGGTGTTTGAAAGTGTTGAGAGTTTGAGTTTCGCAGTTTTGGGATTTAGGGTTTCGTGATTGTGTAGTTTCGGGTATTTGGATTTTCTACTTTTTGGGCCCGAGATTCTGTAATTCAAGATTTCAGAATTTTGAGCTTATAAAATGAATCCATATATATATATATATATATATATATACATATATATATATATATATATATATATATATATATATATATATATATGTGTGTGTGTATATATATATATATATATATATATATATATATATATATATATAGATAGATAGATAGAGACATAGATATATATACATTTAGATATAGATATACACACATATACATACATTGAGGATGTACAACTGTACACAGACAGTAATTATACATCAGGCTTGAATCCTAACCCATGGAACTGTGTAGCAGAAAGTTTGCCACTGAATAGCCTGTAGTTCAGCTTGTTCATTGGCTACAATCCAGTCTTTTTCCACTATCTGATGAGTTGCTTTAATACTACGGATATACGAAAGTCTAGAACAAGGACTGAAAACTTTATTTTTTTCTGAGCAGAGTGCCAATATTCATGTTTTGCTTCTGCAAAGTATTCATGCACCAGGTAGACAAACTGTGGAGGATGTGCATGTATATTTAAATAAGTTGACTGCATTTGTGATTAGTTACTGAAAATGAATAGGATAAATCCTGCAAGAACTCCTTCCAGAAAAATAAGGAAATAAGGATGTGATGTCACTTATCAATGTTCTCTTCTATTCTATTCCACAGTGCAGTGTCAAGAAAACTGTGCCCAAGTGGCACTCTTTGGCACTAGTGCAGGGATTGCCTACTCTTGGTCTAGTGCCAGAGGTTGCCTACTCTTTGGTACCAGTGCCAGGGATTGCCTACCCTTTGGCACTAGTGCCAGGGATTGCATACTCTTGGTCTAGTGCCAGGGATTGCCTAATCTTTGGCTCTAGTGCCAGGGATTGCCTACCCTTTGGCACTAGTATCAGAGATCACATACACTTGATCTAGTGCCAGGACTTGCCTACTCTTTGCCACTAGTGCCAGTAATTGCCTACCCTTTGACACTAATGCCAGGGATTGCATACTCTTGGTTGAGTGCCAGTGATTGCCTACTCTTTGGCACTAGTGCCAGGGATTGCCTACTCTTGGTTGAGTACCAGTGATTGCCTACTCTTTGGTACTACTGCCAGGGATTACCTACTCTTGGTCGAGTGCCAGGGATTGCCTAACCTTTGGCACTAATGCCAGGGATTGCCTATCCTTTGGCACTAGTGCCAGGGATTGCCTACTCTTGGTCAAGTGCCAGGTATTGCCTACTCTTTGGCACTATTGCCAGGGATTGCCTACTCTTGGTCGAGTGCCAGTGATTGCCTACTCTTTGACACTAGTGCCAGGGATTGCCTATTCTTGGTCGAGTGCCAGTGATTGCCTACTCTTTGGCACTACTGCCAGGGATTACCCACTCTTGGTCGAGTGCCAGGGATTGCCTACTCTTTGGCACTAGTGCCAGGGATTGCCTACCCTTTGGCACTAGTGTCAGGGATCGCATACTTTTGGTCTCGTGCAGGGATTGCCTACTCTTTGGCACTAGTGCCAGTGATTGCCTACCCTTTGGTGCTAGTGCCATGGATTGCCTACTCTTGGTCTAGCATTTTGCTTTCTAATCCCTTTGAACAGAAAATCAGAAATTCTCCATAGTTCACCTAAGTTCATCCATTCTTACTACTCATCTTCACTGTACTTTCCTGCGATAAATACTGGTGTTAGACTGTTAAACCAGAAATATTTAAAGGCATATTGTTTCAGGTGAGCTGGCATCCTAGAAAAAAATATGTATGCCACTTAACATGACCCATGTTAACTATGTATTGTAAGGGAAACAGCTTTTTCTACACAATTAAAGTAAATCTTTTAAAAGGCCAAAACAGGTGATACTATCACAGGCCGCATCATGGCGTGTCATGCAGTTTGACATTTATTTATTTTAGCTACTTGCATAAAATTAAAGACACACATCTTTTGAGTTTTGCATATAACATCTTCTCTTGATTTTTTTCTGTATATATTTTAAAGCAATTTAGTACCTGGTATTACGTTTAGGTGCATCCTACCATGGGACTGTCTGTGCCCCAGCTGTGTGTATCCTAAATGAGTGCCACACCATGCCTGCAGTTTCATATCCTTGTGCATATCAGTGTGTTTGTAATTGTTCTATTAGCCAGCAAAATGCAGGCTATGATGTATTATAACTCCAAGTGTCAGACAAATGAGCAGCATAATTAGGTACTTTTTATCTGATAGGAAATTCTGGGCTTCCCACAAATGTAATGGAGGGTGAGGGTAGCAGCTGTAATATTATATTGCCTCCTTCGGTGTTACTGTGGGACTTCATAAAGCTGCAGCCAGTATAGGTATAAATTTGGTGACTTGTGCAATGTAATATGTTCCATACAGTGAAGGCGGACAGGCCTCCAGTAGTACATTCATATAGATTCACAGGTGGTTACGATGCGTGCAGTCCAAGAGACCAGTAAGAAGTCTATCCCAAATTCCCAGTTGCCCCAAAGCACTGCCTGGTCACGTTACCTGCTCAAGGTCACACAGAAAGAAAATGAAAGTTGAGGGAATCAAACTCTGTACCACAAGAAGTAGCTTGTAGCTTGTTTGCAGCTCATAGCCATATTCTGCTGTGCTAACTGCTAGACAATAGCCCTCTGTGCTAACTACTAGACCAGAATGACCGACTAAAGTCCCTGTCACTATACTCAGTATCGTATAGACTTCTTAGAGGAGATTTATGCCTGGCTTACATAGCAATCTCCAATCCAAACCTAATGAATTTGCTGCACATCCGTACATCAAATGGGACTAGAGCTACCCATTCCAGGGACCTAAATATGGTCTGTGACTTGAATAGGACATGCTGGAGGGACAGATTTGTCTTCCAGTGAATACCGTGTCTTTGGAATAGGTGGCCAATTCATGTGAAACAGAGCGCCTCTTTGACACTGTTCAAAGGGAACCTGGAAGAGATGATGAGGCACCATAAATTCTTACCAGAGATAGCACCCATAACCCTCCTGGACATGGGCAGTCATTAATAAACTCATCTTGGATATCGACTAGGGTATCTTTGGTATTACTTTAGGATGACCTCTGGGTCACTAGCTTAGATCCTATGAACTATATCTAAACCCTAAGGGACTTGAACCCATAACCTTCACCACCTGTAATCTCCAAAGTATTGGATTACCATGTTGAGCTACATCCCTGTACTGGTTTAAAATAAAAAAGAAATGGAAGTCACACACATTGTATATAGCACTTAGGGCTAATGCAGGAGAAATGACAGGGAAAATAAGTCCACAGAACAGCTATAATAAAATGCATCAACAAGCCTTACTTTGTGTAGTAGAAATGCAAGTGAACCAGGCTACATAAATCAAAGAAAGGTACCTTAACTCAGACTCACTCACACTGCGCACCAAGGTTCTCAGCCTTGTCTCCTATCATAATACTAAATGCACAAAACACCAACACAGAAAACATCAACCTGAAAAGGTCAATCTGCAAAATGATGAAACTAATAAGAAATTTAAAAAAAACACTCTCAATGCAGGGGGCAGGCCCCCTGAACCCCCTCATGTGGGGGATCTGCTCATTCTGCACCTCCTGCTAATTATATATATCTTCTCTGAGCTCACACCACAATGGAGAAAGGTAAAAAGCCCATTCCCAACTCTATCATGATCTCGAGCAACTGATAAGAAAGCTGTTCGATAAATTTATGTCTCAACCTTTTTGGATCAATATTTTGGTGTCGTGTTTCCTTATTCCACTGTTATGAATGGAACCCTTCAGTCCACATTGTGCAGAATCATATTTACCAACAAAAAGTCACTGCCCTGTCAGTGCTGTGCTATCTGAAGCCATCAATGCCAAATCTGAGGTAATCAGTATAAAAACTGCGCGCGCACACACACACACACACACACACACACACACACACACACACACACACACACACACACACACACACACACACACACACACACACACATACTTGCCACACAAATGCTTATGCATAATAAAGTTACAACTAGGATGAGGTATAGACAGTATATTTCCAGATGCCCATATCTCCATGCAATGATATGCATACCCTCAACCTGGGAAACAAAGCATGGCTACTATCACTGAATGGCACACTTGCTCAAAATGAAAAATTACAAACAGGCATGGTCTATACAGCTTGCTTTATAGACTAGCAGGCATCCATCCTATGTCATAACGGCAACATTTTTCATTGTAAGCAGGATCTAATGGGATGCCATGTTGAGTGGGTGTTAGTAGATTATTATGGATAATGTGGTTAAAGAGTTGCTTTTGTATATATTTTTCTAGGAGTTTAGAGAGTGGAGATAGGATAGTGATGGGGTGGAAGTTAGATAGCTCAACAGATTTTCAACCTTTGTGTAAGGGGTTTATGATTGATTTTTTCCAAAGGGAGGGGACATGGGATTCTGTGATGGATCTATTAATGAGAATACTAACTGGATAGGCAGCAATTTTCAGATATCTGGCAGGGAGGTTATCTGTGGAAAGACAACAGGGTTTTATCTTATATAGTAAGTTTGACATATAACTAGTGGGAACAAGATGTAAGGTCAGTCTTGGTGGTTTAGAGTCTCTAGATGAGACGTTTTGAGGACAGTGGGAAGGAAATGAGTTGTCTTTGGATGGCAGGGGGTTGTGACTAAGGGACTTGTTAGGGTCATTGACCAAACTAGCTACATTTTCTATGAAGTAATTATTAAACAATTCTGCAATTTGATATGGGGTTTTGTCTGTATATGGAGCAGTACGTTGTTTGGACCCTGGGCTGAGGAGTGATGAGCTGGTAGTACAATTTTTTTTTTTTTTTTTGTGGTTGGTTAATTGTTGTGTAAAGTATTGTTTCTTATCAAAGGCTATTAGTTTTTTTGCCTGATTATGTAGATGTTTGTAGTTTTGTAGATTTAGGTCATTTCTGTTTTTGTGCCATTCCTTCCAGGCTTTGTCTCTATCAAGCAGAAGTTTCTTTGAGGATTTTGTTATCCAGGGTGCATTATTGGTTTTCATTCTTTTTGTTCGAGAAAGAGACAGGCTATTAAGGGTGCTGGAAAAGGTTTATTAAAGTAAGTGACTGAGTCATCTAGGGGTAATGTTTTCAATATGGACCAGTTTAGGGATTTTAGTATATTTGTAAAGCATTTTTGGGTTGAAGTTAGTTAGATTGCAGGAGGTTTTGTAATTTTGGCCTTTGGATAACTGGGAGGTTGTTCTTTAGGTATAAGTGGGTAGGTGGTCACTTAATGTATCTGGAAATGTACCAGAATTAAAATATTTATTTGGGTCTGTGACTAAAATCCAGTCTAAAATTGATCCTTGGTTGTGTGCTTTTGGGAATTCTAGTTGGTGTTGTAATGAGCTGGGTGAACCCAAATAAAATCAGACTGTTCTCAGAGAAGTTTGAGATTAAACTTTGCCAATTGATATTGACATTACCCATGATCATAGTTTCATTGGCTATACTTTGTGATACCCAGGACAGGATGTCCTCTAGTATGGGAATATTGTGACCAGGGGGCATGTACAGAACAACAATACAAAGCAGTTTACTATTACTGAGTTTTAAGAGAGAAATAAGGAGTTCAGCATTGTTAAATTTTTGGGATAGGCTTAGAATGGGGTACTATTGTATACGTGTTAGGATAGACTAGAACTACCCCTCCTACTTTTTCGTGAAGTCTATTGGATTGATCTTAGTATAGTGTAGCTTGGAGGGAGAAGTTTGGTGTTTTGTATATTTGGCTTTAGCCAGGTCTCTGTAATTGTGAGTATGTCAGACGTATGTTACATTAACCACACCTGGAAGTCTGTCAGTTTATTACATATGCTACAATGGTTTAGTGTGACTAGAAGGAGGGAATTAGAGGAGGGTCTATCATGAGAAAGGGGGTTGAGGTAGGTCCTGGGTTTAGGTGGATATTGGAGCATAGGGATAGATGTGAGAAGTGGGAACTGCTATGGATGGTCCTGATTGGTTTTCGTTTTGAAGTTATTTTTAATGGGTGAAATGATTTAGAGTTGTAGCAGGGTTGTAATATTTTATATTTAAAGAATAAAAGGATGTGTGATTCAGAGAGGCTAGCTGATATGTTAGAGTAGCTTTTTATTTGTATTTCCATGATTGGATCAGATAAAAAGAATTTATGTCTTACCATAATGTTCCATCTGTGTTGTAGATCTTTGTTCATTCATTACAGTTAGGACCTCAGTTCCGTCCTCAGAACCGATACGGCCATTTCCCAGCTCGTGCAAGCCAATAACTCTCAGCTAAGACCTACCCATAATGCCCCTCTCCTAGTTACTCCAGATCGAGTTTCGCCCACCCTAGACAAAAGATGTACAATAGAAAAGATAGTAGGAGGCTCTGTCTGAGCAAATACCCTATCCAGGAGTTCCTAAAGTACACCAGGAGTCCAGGCAGGGGGAATGAGGATGGGAAGTAATGAATGAACAAAGAACACAGATGGAATGTTATGGTAAGACATAACTTCTTTATCTGATGTTGTAAATCTTTGTTCTTTCATTACAGTTAAGACTGAGTCCCCAGCTACTTGAGTCCTGGGTGGCCCTAAGGAAGGATATTCCTGAGCACCATAGAACCAAAAAATGCTCGTCCTCTGGAGGTCAAATCCAATTTGTAATGAGATATGAAGGTATGAGGTCTTGCCCAAGTGGCTGCTGCGCATGTATCATCCATAGAGGCTCTGGAATGAAAAGCTACAGAAGTAGCCATAGATCTGGTAGAATGAACCTTTATTCTGGAAGGTAAGGATAGCTTATTCTGCTGGTAGATAAAGGTAATGATGTTTCTAAACCAAGAGGATAAAGTCACTTTGGAAACAGGTTTACCCAGTCTGGGTCCTGCAAAGGACACAAACAATTGATCTGTTTTCCTGAGAGATTTAGTCCTGTCCGAATAATAACGAAGCTGCCGATGCACATCAATGGTGTGCAAAAGGTACTCCCCTCTATTAGAATGCCAAGGGAAGAAAACCGGCAGGTCAATAGATTGGCTAATGGAAAAGCCAGAAATTACCTTGGGCAAGAAAGAAGGGTCAGTATGAAGGGACACCCTATCCATGTGGAAGATCAAGTAAGGACTCTTGACACTCAAGGCGTGCAGCTCAGATACTATTCTCGCTGAGGTAAGTGCTACTAGAAGTATGGTTTTCCATGACAAAAATTTCAAATCACATGAATCAAATGGTTTAAATGGAGAACCTGTGAGAGGCTGAAGCACCAGAGTCAAGTCCCAGGGTTCTAAGGGAGGCTTGACCAGAGGTTTAACATGTAATACTCCCTTCAAAAAGGTCTTGCATAAGCAGTGTGACATACTTGAAGAATTATGAAGACCATTCTGAAAAATTGGCAATAGCTGCTAAATGTACAGTGATCGTTGAAGCAGAGGCTTCTGCATGTAAAAGAGTAGTCAGGTATTGTAGGATCTTTTGAATAGGCATAGAGAAATGGTCTAACATCTGGTCTTTGGCCCAAATAGAGAACCTAGTCCATTTACTAGAATAAACTTTTCTAGTGGAAGGTTTGTGTGAGGCCAGAATAATTTCACAAACAGGAGATGGGATGTCAGGCAGCCTGGCAATCATTGAAAGTGGAAGAACCGAGCTGTGAGCTTGAGACTGTGCATGTTCGGATGAATCAGTCCCTGAGGATGAGATAACAGGTCCTGGGAATGATCCAGAATCAATTGGCTGTGAATCAGATGAGGCCATAGAAACAGGAACCAGACTTGAGGTGGCCAGTAGGGGACAATGGGGATCACTTTGCTTCTCAACCTCTGAGCTTTCTGGAAAAATTTTGGGATGAGGGGAAATGGGGGAAAGGCATACAGAAGACCTGGGGGGCAATCATGCATTAGAGCATCCCTCAGTGGTTCCCCTGGGGGGGGGGAATCAGGGCAAAATAGCTTCAGCATTTGTAGTTTATAGGGGAAGCAAACAGGTCGCAGCAAGTTATGCCCCAGTGCTGTAGGATCCAATCTGCTGTTACAGGGTTGAAGGACCACTCGTGAGGCATCAGGATATTCCTGCTCAGATTGTCTGCAATAAGGTTGGTACTCCCAGGAATGTGCGTTGCTATAAGAAAGTGGTTGGAAACTATCGCCCAGTGCCAAATCCTCATGGCTTCCTGACACAGAGGGTAAGACCTGGTTCCACCTTGCTTGTTGACATGCCAGACGACTGACATGTTGTCTGACTGATTTGCAATGGTCCCCAAGGAAAGGGCTGCATGGAATGCTTGCAATGCTAAGAGAACTGTCCTCAGTTCCAGGACATTTATGTGTAAGTTGTCCTCCATGGTGGACCAAGTGCCTTGGACAGTCTTTCCCTGGAAATGCCCTTCCACCCTAACAGTGAAGCATCCATGGTCACTGTGGCTGTGGGCTGGGGAAGACAGAAAGGTCGACACCAAAGATTCGTTTGTGGCTTCATACATCATAGCATTTCTTCCTTGCAATGGTTTGTAAGGCATATCATGTGATTCAGTGGGTGAGTAAGCAATGACCATTGTGCGGAAAGGAGCTACTGCAGGATTCTCATGTGCTGTCTCGCCAGTGGTACTAACGTAATGGCAGCTGCCATGGAGCCCAAGAGTTGCAGTACAAGACGTGCTCGTACATAGGTCTGAGGAAGAAGGTCTTGGATTTGGTATCTTATTTTCAAAAGCCTGTGGGGGGGGGTGGTGGCTTGACAGGATGTTGTGTCGAAGACCACTCCAATACATTCCAATGTCTTCATTGGGGATATTTGAGATTTGTCTTTGTAGATTGTAATCCCCAAGTGGAGAGCGAGAGCTTGAGTGTAAGAGAGGCTGCGGACTAGAAGATCCCTGGTTGGAGTGGTAATCGTCTAGATTGGGAAACATCTGGAATCCTTGCAGTGGAAGATGAACTACCACAACTGCCATACATTTGGTGAACACTCGGGGGGGCTGTTGAAAGACCGAATGGCAGTGCCCTGAACTGGTAGTGACTGGCTCCCAGTCGGAGACGGAGAAACCTCTGGGAGCGGTGATCCATCTTTATGTGGTAGTACTTGTCCTGGAGGTCTATAGAGCACATCCAGTTATCCCTGCCTAGGAAGGGAAGAATGGACTGTATCATGACCATCCGGAATTTGTGAGGTTTGATATATTTGTTCAATAGGCTGAGATCCAGGATTGGTCTCCAGTCCTGTGTCATTTTTGGCACTAAAAAAGGAGCTTGAGTAAAACCCGGATCCTGTCTGGTCTGGTGGGACTGGTTGGATGACTCTTTTCCTTAGTAGCTTTTCTATCTCTAAGGCTGCTAATTCCCTCTGATTGAGTAGTACATCGGGGATTCGTTTGATGGGTCTGGGAGTTAAGTCGAAAGGTATTTGGTAGCCTCTGGATATTATTCCCTGCATCCAAACATCGGTAGTAATACGATGTCAGGCTGGTAGATGCAGAGAAAAATTATGCCCGACAGCTTCCAGGGGGAAGCAATTGAGCCGCTGCTGAAAAGTGCTGGTAGAGTCTGACGGAGAAAGAATCTCCAGCGCCCTGGTTATGTGAACCCCCTCTACCCCAAAAGGGATGTCTTCCATATGAGTTGCCCCCTCTTTCCCGGGGGGGATTGTTCACCACAAGTGTCATGAAAAGGTCCTTGGGATTTCTTTAACCACATTTTTCCTCCCTTCTGGTTCCTGGAGTAGCATCTCTGGGGGTTGGAAAGGTATATGCCCACAGCAGACAAAATCTTTCCGTCTTTCTCACTACGTGTAAGTGTGTCTCGTACTTTGGGTCCAAAAAGTGCAGATTCATCGACAGGTGCATTGATGAAGAAAGATTTAAATGGGGTCTGTGAAGTCACACAACCACATCCAAGCATTATGTCTTATGACAACGCCTGATGCGGCAGCTCAATCTGCCCCCTTGGTGGAGCGAGATATCTAACACATCGAGGGATTCGAGCTGGATTCAAGGGTAGCTAGCTGCAAGGCAACAGTATAACACACCTCATCAGACAGTACCCTACCAAAGAGAAAGACATTTCAGAAATTAGGTCTCTTTGCAGACGAGTAAAGTGTGCCAGATAGTTCAGTGACTGAATGGCGAATGTCACTGAGGCATAGATCCATTTCCCTAGTCTGTTCATGGTACGGGACTGTCTGTTTGGAGGATGGATGGTGGAACTATCTTCTGTCAGTTCCCTTTTGGTGGCCGCCGCCATGACCATAGAATCAACTGTCAACTGCTAGGACCAGTAGGGCTGGTCTTCAGGTGTAGATAAAATTTTTGTCTGGCCTCCAAGGGACAGGTTCTACATTGTCCAAGCCCTTCCAGGCATGCTGCACAATGAGTTTAACAAGGTTATCTGCCAGTGGGGTCACCCAGGAATAGATGGCTGGGCATGGAAGGCCTGCAGAAACACCGATTCCTCAGAAGAAGGGCTATAGGACTTCCAGTCTCCCTGCTGCTTGAGGATTTTGAGAATGTCTCCGAATGAGATGTCGTCTGGGGGAGACCATGGGGGCCCTTCCCCCTCATCACAATCAGTGACTTTGGTGATAGATTCCTCTGGTGAATCAAGGTGCTTCCTCTTGCACCGTTTCTTCTGGGGTGGCTCCCTAGTTGGATCTTCTGAGGAGGACTCTGGAGAAGGGGTTCCCTTCAAAGAGGGTTCTTGTGACTCCCATACCCGGGATCCCGAAATAGAGGGTTGGGAGAGGAGCAAGAGAACTGGAAGCCATCGGAGCTGTGGACATAGATGGTGCCAGTGAGAAAATAGGTGCCAGGCTAGATGCCAAGGTACAGATGGTCCAAGCACTACTTCGGGAGAGCATCGATTCCAACAGAGCTGATGCAGCAAGGGTGGATGGTGCCAACAGGGAAAACATTGCTATCGGAACTGAGACAGTATGCACTGGCGGTATATTGTCATTGGCAGTTATTCAAGTTTTGGAGCCGATGGAGCCGAAGAAACTGTTGGCACCATGGCTGGGGATGGTGCCAAAGCAGATACAGTCATCAGAGCCGATGTCAGATCCAAGGATGGCACCAAAGTCAGTGGTGCCGAAGTTAGAGCTGAAATAGGGGTGAATATCATGGATGGCACCGAGGAAGAAGACACAAAGCCTGGTGCTAAAGAGGTCTGTGCTGAGGAAGCACAGAGCTGACTTGGTTCCATAACTGACAGAGATGCAGGAACTGAGTGACTAGATTTGTCCTTATGTTTTTTGGTCTTTGGAGGTGGGAGACCTCCAACCCAGATAAAGCCTCCGAAAAGGGTGCCTTGAGTAATCCATTTTTCCTTATGTTTTTTGGTCTTTGGAGGGAGTGAGACCTCCGACCCAGATAGAGCCTCCGAAAAAGGTGTCTTAAGTAATCTGTTTGTCCTTATGTTTTTTGGTCTTTGGAGGGGGTGAGACCTCCGACCCAGATAGAGCCACCGAAAAAAAGGTGCCTTGAGAAATCCATTTTTCCTTATGTTTTATGGTCTTTGGAGGGGGTGAGACCTCCGACCCAGATAGAGCCTCTGAAAAAGGTGCATCCGAAAAAAAAGTGCCTTGAGTAATCTGTTTTTCTTTATGTTTTATGGTCTTTGGAGGGGGTGAGACCTCTGACCCAGATAGAGCCTCTGAAAAAGGTGCCTTGAGTAATCTGTTTTTCCTTATGTTTTTTGGTCTTTGGAGGGGGTGAGACCTCTGACCCAGGCAGAGCCTCCGAAAAAGGTGTTGTGAGTAAACCTTTTAAGATAAGTTTATTATTATATTCTGCTAGTGTACAATTGCTAAAACTAGCACAAAAGTCACAGTCAGCTCTAATATGATCCACGGATTCCATGCCCAAACAGCAGACACAACGAACATGTGTATCTGAGTTAGGCATCTTACATCCACACAGTTTAAATCCCAACTTAGCTTTGTCTAACATAGTAAGGCAAAAAGGCTATCCTATAGAAAAAATAAGGGAGAAAATACCAATGACGTTATTTTAAAAAATGCCACTAGTAGAAAGGAAAGGCCTGTCAAAGATAGGAGAGAGGGACAGTAGCAATCATCATCATCTTCTTTCGGCTGTTCCCGTTAGGGGTCGCCACAGCGGATCACCTGTTTCCATTTCTTCCTGTCCTCTTCATCTTGCTCTGTCACACCAACCACCTGCATGTCCTCTCTTACCACATCCATAAACCTTATCTTAGGCCTTCCTCTTTTCCTGTTACCTGGCAGCTTCATCCTTAGCATCTTTTTCCCAATATACTCTGCATCCCTCCTCAGCACATGTCCAAACCAATGTAATCTTGCCTCTCTGGCTTTGTCTCCAAACCTTCCAACCTGGGCTGACCCTCTAATATACTTATTCCCAATCCTGTCCAACCTCGTCACACCCAGTGCAAATCTTAACATTTTTAACTCTGCCACATCCAGCTCAAACTCCTGCCTTTTTGTCAATGCCACTGTCTCCAACCCATATAACATAGCTGGTCTCACTACCCCCTTGTAGACCTTCCCTTTCACTCTTACAGGTACTCATCTGTCACAAATCACTCCTGACACTCTTCTCCACCCACTCCATCCTGCCTGTACTCTCTTCTTCACCTCTCTTCCACACTCACCGTTACTCTGAACTATTGACCCCAAGTACTTAAACTCATCCACCTTTGCCACCTCTACTCCTTGCATCCTCACCATTCCTCTATCCTCCCTCTCATTCACACACATATATTCTGTCTTAGTCCTGCTGACCTTCATTCCTCTTCTCTCTAGAGCATATCTCCATCTGTCCAGGGTCTCCTCCACCTGTTCCCTACTTTCCCTACAGATCACAATGTCATCTGCAAACATCATAGTCCAAGGGGACTCCTGTCTGATCTCATCTGTCAACCTGTCCATCACCATTGCAAATAAGAAAGGGCTCAGAGATGATCCTTGATGTAACCCCACCTCCACCTTAAACACATCCGTCACTCCCACCGCAGACCTCACCGCTGCCACACTACCCTCGTACATATCCTGTACCACTCTTACATACTTTTCTGACACTCCTGACTTCCTCATACAATACCACAACTCCTCTCTAGGCATCCTATCATATGCTTTCTCTAAGTCTACAAAAACACAATGCAACTCCTTCTGACATTCTCTGTACTTCTCCATCAACACTCTCAGAGCAGACATTGCATCTGTAGTGCTCTTTCCCGGCATGAAACCATACTGCTGATCACTAATCATCACGTCTCTTCTTAACCTAGCTTCCACTACTCTTTCTCATAACTTCATGCTGTGACTGATCATTTTAATCCCTCTGTAGTTACTACAGCTCTGCACATCACCCTTATTCTTAAAAATTGGTACCAAAACACTTTTTCTCCATTCCTCAGGCATCCTCTCACTTTCTAAGATTTCATTAAACAATCTGGTTAAAAACTCCACTGCCATTTCACCTAAACATCTCCATGCTTCCACAGGTATGTCATCTGGGCCAACAGCCTTTCCATTCTTCATTCACTTCATAGCTATCCTTACTTCCTCCTTGCTAATCCACTGCACTTCATGATTCACTATCCACACATCATCCAACCTTCTCTCCCTCTCATTCTCTTCATTCATCAACCCCTCAAAGTACTCTTTCCATCTCCTCAACACACTCTCCTCACTTGTGAGTATGTTTCCCTCATTATCCTTTATCACCTTTACCTGCTGCACATCTTTCCTAGCTCGGTCCCTATGTCTAGCCAATCGGTACAGGTCCTTTTCTCCCTCCTTAGTGTCCAACCTTTCATACAACTCTTCATATGCCTTATCCTTAGCCACCTCTCTCTTTGCCATGCACTTCATCTCCTTATACTCCTGTCTACTTTCTTCATCTCTCTGACAGTCCCACTTCTTCTTTGCCAACCTCTTTCTCTGTATACTCTCCTGTACTTCCTCATTCCACCACCATGTCTCCTTGTACCTTCCTCTGTCCTGATGTGATACCAAGCACCTTTCTAGCCGTCTCCCTTACTAGCTCTGCTGTAGCTATCCAGCTATTTGGTAAATCTTCACTGCCACCCAGTACCTGTCTTAACTCATCCCTGAACTCCACATCACAATTACCATTTTTTCAGTTTCCACCATTTGATCCTTGGTGCTGCCCTCACACTCCTCTTCTTGATCACCATCATCCTACAAACCACCATCCTATGCTGCCTAACTACACTTTCTCCAGTCACCACTTTACAGTCTCCAATCTCCTTCAGACTGGCCCTCCTACATAAGATATAATCCACCTGCGTGCATCTTCCTCCACTCTTGTATGTCACCCTATGCTCCTCCCTCTTGTTAAAATACGTATTCATTACAGCCATGTCCATCCTTTTCACAAAATCCACTACCATCTGACCTTCTGCATTCCTTTGTTTAACACCATACCTACCCATCACTTCCTCATCCCCTCTGTTCCCTTTACCAACATGCCCATTGAAATCTGCTCCAATCACCAGTCTCTCACCCTTGACTACAGTCATCACCACTTCATCCAACTCACTCCAAAATTTTTCTTTCTCATCCATTACACACCCAACTTGTGGAGAATATCCACTAACAACATTCATCATTACACCATCAATTTCTAGCTTCATAAACATCACTCTATCTGACACTCTTTTCACCTCCAAAACACTCTTAGCATACTGTTCCTTCAGAATAACTCCTACACTATTTCTCCTCCCATCCACACCATGATAAAACAATTTGAACCCACCTCCGATACACCTAGCCTTACTCCCCTTCCATCTGGTCTCTTGCACACACAATATACCAACCTTCCTTCTGTCCATCATATCAGCTAGCTCTCTCCCTATACCAGTCATACTGCCAACATTCAAAGTTCCGACCCTCACTACCACAGTCCTAGCCTTTCTCCTCTCTTCCTGCCTTCGACCATGCCTTCCACCTCTTCTCCTCCTTCGGCCAAAAGTAGCCCAATTTCTGCCAGCACCCGGTTGGCTAACAGTACTGGTGGCGGTCATTGTTAACCCGGGCCACAACTGATCCAGTATGGAAATATTTACTGGTGACTGCATGAAATTATTTGGCAAAGTTTTACGCCGGATGCCCTTCCTGACACAACTCTCCCCATTTATCCAGGCTTGGGACCGGTACAAAGAAATGCACTGGCTTGTGCATCCCCAGTGGCTGGGTTGAAGGTAAAAAATTAAATTACCAAGGAAAAGGGTAGGAAAAAGGCTTAGGTTATAGGCGACAGTAAGAAAAGACTAACGACTAAAAATTAAATAATTTTGAAGAGAAACTGTCTTAAAATTAACAATTTTCTACTTAGCTTTGAGAGAGATGGTTAGCACGTCTGACTAGGAACATGGCAAACGAGATCTGGCGTAACTAGGAGAGGGGCATTATGGCTAGGTCTTAGCCGAGAGTTTTTGGCTTGCACGAGCTGGGAAACGGCCATATCGGTTCCAAGGATGGAACCAAGGTCCTAGCTGTAATGAAAGAACAAAGATTTACAACATCAGATGGTATATTTTCTGATTATGTTACTGTTAGGGTATTTAAGTGTTGTCCAGTATGTAAGGAGTGATACAGTTAGTGTGAGGCAGAAGAAATGGAGTATTGTGGTGTAGATGTGTGCCATATTAAGGGGGATTAAGCTGAGTAAGAGACAGAGAAGAAAAGAGATGTGGGAGGAGTGGAATAGCTTAGGGAATGAATATAGATTGAGAGAGGTATGTATTTAGTAATGCAATAGCTACAGTAGCTAAGGGGTGGGATGGAGTTAGATGTTAAGTGGAAAGTTTATATGACTGGAGGATGTGTTGATGGGAGAATGGGTACAGTCAGTATAACTGTAAATGAAGTGGGGTGGATGGGAATTGGGGGTAAGGCAAGGAAGCAGAGTGAGCCAGTGTGGAGGAAGGGGAAGGAGTGGGCTGGATCTGGATCTCACGGAGCTGCCCTAATAAAAACAATCAGTAATGGCAGCTTATCCAAAAACCTTACTTTGCATGGGAGAAGTGATGAATGGTAATTTATAGGGGAAAGAGCATGGGAAAGGGGAATCTGATCCGAAAACTTAAATAAAAAAATTGTGTTATGTGAAAAGGTGACTGTAAAATAGAACTAAAGTGGTGCCACAAATAAATGCTGGCAGTGAGACACGGGAAAAGCTGGATAAAACAAGTTCTATGGAATGCAGCAGAAAGCAATACAACTTAAAAGGTTACTGGGCATAGAGATATTACTGGACTTCAGTGAACTAAGTCTAAATAAGTAGGTAAGAGAACATACTGTAACTTGGTCTCAGTGTTAGGATAAAATGAAAGACCAAGCCAGAAAACAGCCCAGTTGTAGGTAAATGGGACATAACATGTTTAGTGGACACAAAGAAATGAGAAGCAGTGTAAAGGCTAACTGGGGGAAGAAAGTGAGCCTCGATTATGTGCAAGGATGCCGTTTAAGGGCAAATAGATAACATACAATTAAGGTGATATGTCTGAAACATACATTAATTATTTGCAGGGGCTAGCAGGGCAGAAGGATCCATGGTGTGAACGTCCAAATGCAGTTATGCTGTTATAAAGAAAGCTTGGGGTTGATTTTGTAGTTGCAGGGATTACAACCTAGAAATAAGGAAAGGAAATGTGAAAAGGATTAAATATTATGAAATATATAAGTGGAAACTTAAAGTAAGACCACCTATGGTCTGTGATAGTAACTGAGAGACTAGAACATACAAGAGAGGTAAATAAATGAATAAGCTGCTAAAGGGTTGGAAGCAGAAGTTAGTATATATGCTGAAACAATGCTGAATGTATACAAGAATGTAATTCTAAACAAAGCAATTCCAAAAATGCACTATTCTTAAGAAGCATATACAGTGGATATAAAAAGCGTACACACCCCTGTTAAAATGTCAAGTTCTTGTGATATAAAAAAATGAGACCAAAATAAATAATTTCAAAACATTTCCCACCTTTAATGTGACTTATAACCTGTACAATTCAATTGAAAAACAAACAAATCTGTTAGGGGGAAAATATAAAAAATAAAAAAAGTACAATAAGCTGGTTGCATAAGTGTGCACACCCTTAAACTAATACTTCATTGAAGCACCTTTTGATTTAATTGCAGCATTCAGTCTTCTTGGGTTGGAGTCTATCAGCATGGCACATCTTGACTTGGCAATATTTGCCCACTCTTCCTTGCAAAAGTGCTCCAAATCTGTTAGATTGCTAGGGCATCTCTTATGCACAGCCCTCTTCAGGTCACCTCACAGATTTTCTATTGGATTTAGGTCTGGGCTCTGGCTGGGCCATTCCAAAACTTTAATTTTCTTCTGGTGAAGCCATTCTTTTGCTCATTTGTATGTATGCTTGGGGTCATTGTGTTGAAAGGTGAAATTCCTCTTCATCTTCAGCTTTCTAGCAGATGCCTGAAAGTTTTGGGCCAAAAATGACTGGTATTTGGAATGGTTCATAATTCTCTCTACCTTGACTAAAGCCTCAGTTCCAGCTGAAGAAAAGCAACCCCAAAGCATGATACTGCCACCACCATACTTCACTGTGGGGGTGGTGTTTACTTGGTGATGGAAAGTGTTTTTTTTTAGCCAAATGTACCTTTTGGAATTGTGGCCAAAAAGTTCAACCTTGGTCTCATCAGACCATAACACATTTCCCACATGCTTTTGGGAGACTTGATGTATGGTTTTGCAAATTTTAGCCGGACCTGGATGTTTTTCTGTGTAAAAAGGAGCCTATTGCCTGTAGATGGCCACTTACTTTTCATTAATGGGTGTCAAGACTGTGAATGAAACAATAATAAAGTAGTCTACAAAGTCTTCCTGCAAGGAATTTACAGGCTCATTTCAAAATCAACCTGCTGTTAGCTAGCAGATGCTTATTATGTAGGAAGATATTACTTTTTGTTATTTCTTATAAAACAGTACTTCATCCAGTGCTAACTTGCTAATACATAAGCAGTGTCACAGTGCTTCATACATCAGATAATCTTTTATTTTCTTATAACATTTATAAATGTAAACAAAAAAAAAATTGAAACAAAGCAATGCTCACAAGCTCAGTTAAAGCTCAAACTCTTTTGTGGTACGATCATTTTATTTTACATTGGTACCTTACAATGTATACCCATGCCTATATGGTGACATCCATCCATATAAATACATATTAGTGAGCACCATTAAATAATTGTAAGGGTGGCAAGAATTTTTAAGTGTGTCTGCTTAAAGGTATATATCGTTAGCCATTGTATGGGTCCTCTGTTCTCTTGCCTGATACTGTTCCTATCTTTCTACAGATATATATGTATAGATATACAGATATATATTTATACATAAATCACTTCAGTAGGTTGATTATTTTTGTTAGATCCCATCTGGTCAGAGCTGTTTATTCAGTGCTTCATTTTATAAAACCTTGAGAGTTTTCTATGTATTGTCTCTTAACAGCACTGGTTAGGAATTATCCTGTATCTCCCACTGTTATGGGATTTTGGATTTAATTAATTTTAAACTTTAGGAAGCATGGGAAGTTCAAGTGGCAGGAGGGTACCCTATGAGTTCTCATTTTTCTGTCAGTCTCTTTCTCATCCATGTTATTCCCAGTCCTTGTTTTAATAATTTAAACTGTAATTCCAGTGATGTCCTATGCAGTGACATAGCATGGTGCCAGTTATTGGGAAACACTCTGTTATGTTTGCCACTAGCCTTCTTTTCTTTGCCATTCATGATTACACATTTTCTTATTCCAAGTTACTCCATATCTTAGTTTTGCTCTACACTTGTTTTGTTGCTTGATGTATTGCATCACTATGTATTTCCATAGCAGACTACATAGTGCATCTTTCTGGTATAGAGTTTGGGTGTGCTATGCCTTCCCAGATCTCACTGAATCTCAAGAAACATTCAAAATGAGTAATTCAAGTAAAAAAGGAGTACCAAGCAGCCTTCATAAAAAAATGGAAAGAATAAAACAATATCATTCACAAGCAACAAAGCTTCTGGAAAAAAAAAAAACAAGCTGGGCATTCAGTGCATTTCATATCTACGCACTGTGGATTTCATGCTCCTCCACAACTATCTAGGATTACTATGCTTCAGGTGCTTATTCACTTCCATTCAGTCTCCAGTATCTGCAAACTGAAGGAAGGATAAGAGGAGGGAGGAGAGCTTTGGAACACAGTCATTATCTTGGTTGAAGAGAGAGGTTTCTGAATGCTCCTACAGCCCTTCCGCTGTTGGCTGGTAGGTGCACTGCAATGGCTGTTATGCTACAGTGCAGTAGGAGTGTGTGTTTCTGTGTACCAAAGCTTCTCAGCCAGAGTGTTGGACACAAGCTGTGCTTGTAGTCATGAGTCTCTAAGCATATTGCATGTTCTTCCATCCCTAGTTCCCCTGTGGGCATTTCTGTGGCAGGACCACCTAAATGCCCTACGACTGAGATGGGGGGAAACTGACACTGGCTGCTGGCCATCACCTTTCCCAAACTGGTTGCTCCAGTGCCTTAATTGCTAGTCAAATCCTGGACAACTAGGGTACAGTCAGTGATGTGTTTATCTTTGCCATGCAGTTGACTTAGCAATCAGTGTACTTTGAAATGGGATGCATCCAGAACCAGTTAACTGATCTTAGAACTGTCATAGCACCAGATCTGGCAGTAATTCTCTGGTATTTCTATGCAGAGATTAGACATGGGGATATGTGACTGTGCAACTTAGCTAAAATTAATACATTACAATATTTCAAAAGCCTTTTGCTAAATCAGGCTTACGGTACTCAGGCATCCAGTTATACAATCAGAGAGTAATATTGCCACTGTAAATTTAAAAAGATCTGTACTAGAATAAAGTCATACTAGTACTGGAGCGATGGTGTTCCAGAATGGCATTGGAGCACATTTGGGAAATGACAATTTTAAAATGTAATGGGGTTTTAAGAGAAGAAGAATGCTTATTTTCTCTGAATTGTACTGGTCACTTCCTTTTCATAGCTAACGTTTGATTATTCGTAGAAAGTGACTATACCATAGCACAGCAGCATTGGCCAATGACATTCCAAAAAGTTTTTCAGCCCCACTCCACCAAAGTAGCTGTATCTCAGGACCCTTTGAATTCTTCATTTTATCTTAATAGAATTTTGAAGGGTGCAAGCCTGTAGTGATGACTTGCTATGCAACCGTTCTTGAAAATATGACTAGGTACACCATGCTGTCTGAATAGTGAGTAACCATTGTCAGAGGAGACATTGTTGTCACTTGAATGACACGATGCCCCAAGAGTATAGCAAATGCACAGTTATATAATTTTGAAGTTTGATTTACTAGGTGGGAGTTCGTCAGACAGATGATAAATTGTAGATAAACACATACTCTTTCCCTAAATTAACTAGTCCTCTCACTTGTACTAATGCACTAATATTACACTAGATCACAAATACTCTGTAGCCCCAAATAATAAAGATAACAGTAAGCCAATAAATTAATTGAAAAAAAATGTTACTTAAAAATCCAAACCATAAACTGCAAGTATGTACACTTGCAGCTAAACTCTTAAAACATTGGACATCCAAATGGTACCCTAATAATATGGGACGGAAACACACGCTGCAAGAAGATTCTTTTCACATTTAGTAAGTGGAGAACAGCAACAGGTTAGGCTTCATAAATATTAAATTACATTATTTTCAGAAAGTTCGTTTGAGCAAAGATTTTCACAATAAAAAGTAATAAACTGTATGAAATGATTAGAGCAAATGTTTCCACAATAAGAAAAAAACAGTGAAAAGGAAAATACATGTGACTTTGTCCTGTTTTGAGACGTTTTTTTTCTTACTGTAAAACACATATATCTTATGTACGTATGTATTTGTGTTTTATCTGTCTGTTAACTTGGGTGAATTACTCATCCAACTGGACAGTTTTCAGACGCAGCCCATGGTCGTAGGAAACAAACAAATTGTTTTTACATAGATATAACATAAAGAACATATACATAAACAAAAGTATTGTAGTAGGCAATCCTTCCCCAAGGCTAGATGATTTCTTTCCTTCCCTTTCCTGAAGTATGGGGCTAGGAGAGGGAGGGGGCTTCTCTCAGGATGAAGGGACAGAGTCACATGGATGCAAGCTTTTGATTAATGTCCAAAAGCTTGCGATGCACTGAACCCGTACTGTCACTGCAAAAAAAAAAAAAAAAAAAGTTTGGCTTTCGTTACCCCGATATTAGGATTAAAAGTTCGTTTCTTTATCTGTCCTTTAACTTCGGGAAATATACCGGCTTTTGGGATCTTACAGCTTAAGGAAAACATTGCAGAAAAAAGCATCATGCTATTGGGACTTTTCGATCCTTGGAGAGGGATACAGTGCTAACGGGACTTTCTCTTGTGGCTAAAGTGGCGCTGAATTGGCCCTTCTTACAAGACGGAATCTCTTGGGGTTATAAACCTAAATTTGCTGCAGTTTTGTATTAATAACGGACTTGCAATGACAGATGAATGTAAATCTGAACACAAGACAGAAAGTGGAAAAGACTTAGAAAAACAGCTTCGTTTGCGAGTATGCGTCCTGAACGAGCTCCTTAAGACTGAGCGGGATTATGTGGGAAAACTAGAGTTTGTTGTTTTGGTGAGTGAGTTAGCGCTTCGAATCCGGGACCGGGGTGGTGGAAGCTGCCACTTCGGTAAAACGGAAATACAGACAATATGTTTGGTAGTAAGTTACATGTGGAATGAGGGCAAACGCCCAGTGCTTCCTTAGTCTGTAATAAGTGTTACATTTACTGCAGGATTGTAATCTTGACTTTGCTTTGCATGTGTGATAAGGCGGCGTGTTTCTCCCACGCACTTTATTGCAGACAAGAGTTTACATACATACAGTGTGGGTGCTGTTCTCTATGCTCGCAGTGGCATGCCATCGTGTTCACACTTTGATGCATTCCCCCTTCCCCCAAGTCTGCTGTATTTTGGTACCGGAAATGTCTATCTCTGTTTCAGTGAACCTCTCAAAATTTTGGATAACTAACAAGAATTGCATAAACCTTATATCCTTGTATGCATCTTGGTGCTTTGCTTCAAGGCAGCAAAGTTTGGCTTTGATGGTGATTGTATTGTACCCAGAAATTTGCTTGGGGGGCTTGCATCCACTTTTTCCTGGTTTATTTGCTCTATCTCAAGTTAAGCTTATTTGTTTGTGATACAATTTAAAATACAAATTTAAACTCATTTTTCAGCACTGCTTTCTTACTGATCCGTTTTCTCATTTATAATGTGTTCTTAAAGTTGTATCCATTTCCAAAAATTATTCCGTGTTTTCTAACGATTATTGAGTGAAGAGGTCGAGAGCTGTTTGCAGCTTGCAATGTATGAGTGGAATTTTGATGAAGTGATGCCAGAGTATTTTACATGGTGGCAGTGTTTAGGATCAGATTTATTCTTTCCACCAATGTGAGTCAGTGTTGCTTTATGCTTTGCTGGAGTGATTGCTGTCCGAAGTTAAATTTCAGTTATCTGACTTAAACTGGGTTTCAAATTTTGTTGACAGTAATACTCTGACCGAACTAGAAGATATGTTGGAAGACATATGTCTTAGTGCCAGAAATGTGGACGAAGCCTTAAAAATAGGAAGACAAAGGTCCAAAAATAGGGTCTAATTTTAAATATTGCTCTTTTAAACTTAGAAAGTTGCTAGAATAACAGGATTCGTTATACATTTTCTGAAGAATTTGACGTCTGAAACTCAATGTAATTATTTAGTGACTTAATTCCTCAGATCATCCCAGTGATTTGACAGAAAACCACAAATTTTATAAGGAGCAGACCAAAAATATGAGCCAAAAATTGGACATGACAGTTATGAAGAGTGGATCTGTCTACCTTTTCATAGCCCAGGAGTGAGTTACATATGTATGTACATTTGTATCTCTATTTAGCGATATGTCTATATCTATGTATGTGTAGGTATGTGTATCCATATATTAATGATATGTAAACTGAAGTTTGTGTGTGTGTGTGTGTGTGTGTGTGTGTGTGTGTGTGTGTGTGTGTGTGTGTGTGTGTGTGTGTTTTTATATATATCACAGTTCTGGTTCTCAGTCTCTTTCTTTGGTGTCTGTGACCTTATTTACTTGATTATTTTGTACTTAACATTTGCTTGCACTGAATGAACCAGAAATGTATAAGGTGAGATGGTAAATACATTTTAAATAAGAAAATCCCTCTTTTCTGTTTATATTGCCATTTAATTTGACAACAAAAGTAATTATCTTTTTTATTGTCACGTTAAAATAGTCATCAGTTCAGGAATCTCAGTGTACAATACATTCTACCTAGAGTACTGACTTAGCTTGTTACTGCTGATGCTGTGTGACACACTTGGATGTCCATTTGATCAAACACGTTAATCATATCTCTCAACCTGTTAGAGCAAAAAATCTGGACAAAGCTATAAATACGAGGGGGGTGGGGTGGAAGGCTCAAAAGGGACAATTTTTAAATACTGCTCTTACTAATGTACTAATGTAGAAAGTTGATAGAATAGCAGGTTTTGCATTAGCTTGACTTTTCTGAAAAGTATGAAGTCTGAAACACAAATGTCTGTCAATATTTTCTAACTTCAATCCTCACTGATTTGCCAATGATCGTCCAAAAAATGTTATGAAGAACACATTGAAAATATGATGCAAAAATATGGACATTCTGAGAAACTCTGGACAGTTGAGAGGTACGGCATCAATGCATTATCTTAGGAAAGTAGAAAGTTAAATCTTGCTGATTTGATGTCCAGTAAAACTCCTTGCTACTAAAAGGAATGAGCACCTGAGTGTCATGATTTACTCAGTAATTTTTTTGGCATGCAGGTATACAGTGCACTATTTTTTCATATGTTGGGACTGTATTTTTGACTGTAGTTTTGGACATTTATTGGGTTGAAACAAATCTTCATGGTGGTCAGGTATTAATATTATGATATCATACAGTTGTCATAGACTATAAATACATGTGATTGGCTAAAGTAACTTCCATACATAAATCCAGGCATGAGTGGGCTGTGAAGTTTATGAAAATGCTAGGAACTTGCAGTTCCATTTAAGATAGCCAAAGTTGGGTGGCACAGGGACACTAGCTAGCCTACTGTTTGTGTAAGTAATAATTTAACCTATTTCCTAAAAACACTTATTGATGAAAGATCTCATGTTTGTGTAAATAGTCATTTAACTGTACTGTCTTAGTTTGAGAAGAAGTATTTTAGCAGTTAGTAAAAGCATATGGATAAAACTCCTAGAAGCATACAACTGGACACTAATAACTTCTGACAACATTCTCTTTTCAACTAATAAATATAATGCTGTTCTTGTACATGAGAACCAAATTTGAAATAATCATTGTCAACAGTTGTAAACTGATTTATTGTTTCATATCTCTTTTCATTTTTAAAATTTGGTAAATATTTGTATTTACTGACTACAGGCTTATTTGTGGAGGGATAGGGCAGCACAAAGAAGCCAGCTGACTTGATTATGGTCTCAGAGCATGAAAATGGTTAGGCGATCTTAGACTTACCTTATTTAACTCTTGTCATATTTCAGAGCTGAGTCAGCTACTTTAGGTTTTGCAAATGTTGCTTTCTTTGTCATGTATACCATGCTAATAGTCTAGGATACTTAGTCAATAAAATATACAATTTATATTTGTTTTATTCTCAGCTTTATATTGTGTACCCTTTGAAAAAGTGGCTGTTAATTGGTATGATATTACAGAAGGAAGTACATTTTTACATGATATACACAAGATGGTCATCAGTTGTTCAAGTAGTTCTGTAGAATGACCAGGTCGTATTTATTTATTTATTTATTTATACTGAAAAATAGTAAGCTCAAAAGCTGACTTTACAGGTAAGAAGGCCACGTAAGATTAGAAGATCATGAACATTTGTTAAGTAAAATAGGTTTGAACTAGGCTACTGAACAGTAAAAGGGAACCCAGATCACTGTAAAATGGTACTGAATTTCAGTATTACTGGAGAGAAGCAGCATTTAAAATGTGATTGCCTCTTACCAGTAACATAGAGGGATAAATCCCTAACTATGACCCTTTCGGCCCACGTTTGATTAAGTGGCTTGGGTGCTTGTTGGTGCAGACATGTTAGATGAGTATGCCAATCTTTGGGTAGGGGAGAACAATCTGGATGTTTCTGCAGTGCAGTTCTAGCATAGGCTGGAGCTCAGAAAGATGAAATCGGGTGGGGGATTGGAAATACATGACTACCTATAGGCCTGGGGTGGTGCACACACTCAGTTATTCTGCATTGCTTGCCCTGCTTTACATGCTGATATAAGTTCATGGGAGACATGTAGGGCTAGTAAAAAAATGGGAGTCTAAGTTTTTTCATTGCCTGCCTTCTCTGTCTTGCTCCACTTCCCTGGCATGCCTCCCATCCAGGTAGCCTGTCATGGAGAAGGAGGAGCCCCCAAAGCTGTAAAGCATATAAATAATAGAATTGATTCAACAAACCTTTTAAGCTTTCAAACATCAGTGGCTAGAGTGCTGCCAGCTGAGCCATTGCGATTATCATAGAGAAAGTATGTCTGTCTGTACTACTATCTTTAAAAATATGTAGTCATTCCAAAAGTCCTAGAAACTGATTATATTTTATCAGCCATGGACAGATTCTAAAAATAGACTGTCTGATATAAAGTCAGTTTTGTGCTGACAGTGGATATATATCAGAGTGCAGTGGTGGGTAATATATATCTGTATACATTGATATAAAGAATATATAGAACCCAGAGAAGACCCCCTCCCTCCAAAATCTTCTACTCCCTTACTCAAGTAACTGAAATCTACATTCAAGAAATAAAACTCTATTGACAACAGTTAGTTAACAATGCTGCAGGTGACTCCCTCTACTCTAACTATACAGCCAAAAACTGGAATAAACTCCCTTTGGAATAACTACTGTTACTAACCTATTCCACTTTAAAAAGCTACCTAAAACACACCTGTTTAAATATTGGCTTTGCTCATGCAATAGCCCTGGATAAACATCAGCTTTCACCCAAAACCCACACAAAACATTTTTCCTGCTTCGTTTCTTATGTTACCAGAACTGAATGTAAATTCCCTCGATTTACAAAGTATATATCTCCCTCATCTAGTGATTTGTAACTCTTATATATGTTACCTGACCATAATTAATGCAAGTAAATATGTGTACTATATACATATGTTGTATATACATATGAGAACTCTTACTTTAGTGCTGCTCTGTAATTGTGTGCATTTTGCTATTTTTGCCTTATATATATAAATGTTTACACTTAAGTACGTCTCTGTAATTGCATGCATATTGCTATTGCTATTTTTCTTATATATGTAAATGTTTACACTTAAGTACGTCTCTGTAATTGCATGCATATTGCTATTGCTATTTTTCTTATATATGTAAATGTTTACACTTAAGTACGTCTCTGTAATTGCATGCATATTGCTATTGCTATTTTTCTTATATATGTAAATGCTTACACTTAAGTACTTCTTTGTAATTGCATGCATATCGCTATTTTTCTTATATATGTAAACATTTACACTTAAGTACTTCTCTGTGATTGCATGCATGTTGCTATTGCTATATTTTTATTATATATGTAAACATTTACACTTAAGTACTGCTCTGTAATTGCGTGCATATTGCTATTGCTATTTTTATAGGTTCATAGGTTGGTACTAGACTATCGGCCCTAGGGCCTATACAAGCCTAGCCATAACAATTCCCTGGCTATTTCTTCCCACAATATTTACTTCCCTGGACAACTGTCTAGCAGGGCGATTTACGTGATCCCTGGGGTGAATTTCCTATCTCCCATCCAATCGTCAAGGTTCCTTTTGAAGAAGGCCAAAGAGGCGCTCTGCTTGATATGTTTGGGCAGTCTATTCCAGAGTCTGGGGCATCTCTGGGTCAGGAACCTATCCCTCCAGCATGTTTTGTTCATTGTGATGACAAGGTTTAGATCCCAGGAGCGTGTGGCTCTGAAGGATTGGGATTTCTTTAAGTGTAGCATGTCCAACAGCTCTGTGTTTGACATGGCCTTGTATGTTAAGCAGAGATCGCCTCTGAGTAGACGATATGAGACAGAGTATAGCTGGAGTTTTTTAGACGGTCAGCATAGGGTATCTGCTTTAGGCCTGTGATTCTTTTAGTGAGGTATTTCTGTGGCCTTTCCAGTTGTTGCAGATGTCTTGAGAGGTACATACCAAACAGGGCATTGTATTCTATAATGGGTCTAATGAGGGATGAGTACAGTGGGGCAATGACCTCCTTTTTTCTGGATGAAAAGCCCTTAGTGATGAGGTGTGCCACATAGAAGGATTTCCTGACTGTTGTGGCGATGTGGTTATCAAAGGTGAGATCACTTTCCACCTGTGTCCCTAAGTCTCTTATCACACTTTCAGTGTTTAGTGTACTGCCACCTATGTGGTAATTCACGGGTACATGTTTTTTCCCAAAGGGGATAACTATACATTTCTTGGCATTGAGCTTGAGTCCATGGCTCTGGCACCAAGCATCTGTTTCTGTAAGGCCCTTTTGTAGACTATCCACATCATTTGGGGATTCCATAATGGCTCCTAGTTTGCAGTGATCTGCGAACTTTGTTAGCCAGAGTCCCTTAGTGTTGGCCTGTACTTCAGAGAAGTAGATGCCAAACAAGAGCGGTCCCAGGACTGAACCCTGAGGTACTCCACTTGTCACTTGTCTGGAGCTGGATTTGGAGTCCGCTACTTTTACAGTGTGGGTTCTATCAGTAAGCCAGTTGGCAACCCCATCGAGTGACGTAGGAATCAATGCCCAGCTTAGTAAATTCATCTATGATTCCAGAGTGGGGGATGGTGTTGAAGGCCATGGTGAGGTCCAGATAGGCTGTGTGGACCACCGTACCCTCGTCCACAGCTCTGGAGACTGATTTGAAGAAGTCAATCAGGTTCAGGAGACAAGATCGGCCCTTCACAAACCCAAACTGGGTGGGATCCAGTGTCTGAAGGTTGCCAATGTCTTTGTTTATAAGTTCCATGATAATACATTACATGGTCTTGCAGATCAGGCTCTTCAGACTGATGGGGTGGTAGTTCCCAGGATCCAAGGTGGATCCCCTCTTGTGAAGTGGGATAACTGTAGCTGTGCACCACGTAGTGGGCATGAAGCCTGAGGTGAGGCTAAGATTAAACATGACACTTAGGTGAGGTGCCAGTTCATTTTGTAGTTCATGTCGTACACAGCCCAGGATGTTGTCTGTTCCCAAGGATGCTTTATTCTTAGCTTTGAAGAGTACAGTTTTTACCTGTGTGGCCATTATTACTGGAATTTGGCAATCTTTCGGTATTGAGATGGGCCCTTTAGGGGTGAGACGGGGGTGAAGTTGCCACTGAATTGATCTGCCAGGATATTGGCAATATCCTTGGGATCAGTATATTTAATGCCATTCTGTTGTAGCTCAGAGCAGATCTGAGCATTGCCATTTAGATTCTTGACATAGCTATAGAATGCCTTGTGGCTGTCTTTGGAATCTTTTGCAATTTTATTTTCGTAACTAGCTTTGGAGGATTTTATGAGGGATCTCAGCTTCTTACTGAGGCTGGAAGGCAGTAATTTGCATTCTGGGATTTTCCTCTTTTTTGCAACAGTTTCTTCCTTTTGTTGTAAAGTTTGTTTATGGCAGGGGACCACCAGATTGGCTTCCTTTTTTTTTGGAGGAGAGCGTCTTGGTTCTATTTGGGATGGCACGATTCATGCACGAGTGGATGCGCTCGTACAGTGCCTTAGTGTAGGATTCAGCAGTCGAACTTTCAGTTCCCATCTGCATGGGTGTCATGAAGTTTGTCATTTCTGAATTGAGTAGCATGAAGTTGGCTTTGGAGAAGTTTTTTATGGAGGTTTCCATATTGGGGGGGTGTGGATGTCAAGGGTGATTAGCTTATGGTCAGACCTGACCAACAAGGGGGTGACCATAGGTGTGGAGCATCGATTTCCCATGTTGGTAATGACCAGGTCTAGGATATTGGAGCCCTTGGTGGGACAATGGATTAGTTGATCCAGGGCATTGGAATTGATGAATTCCAAGAACCGTTGGACAAAGGTGTTGGTACACGAGTAGTTTTCCCAGTTAATGGCAGGGTAGTTGAAATCATCCAGTATTAGAGTGTTTGGTTGTATCTTAATATTTTCCAGTATGTTTAAGTAGTGAAAATCTTGGGGCATGGTGGGGAATCTGTAGCAAGCTACAATTTGGATTGCAGTCTTACCTAGACTTTTCTTATATATGTAAATGTTTACATTTTCCATTACTCAGAACTTTTCACCCTGGACCTTTGCTGAAAAAGGAGTCGTGTCCAGATGGACTTTCCCAGTAAATAAACGAAAAATAAATAAAAATAAAAATAAAATATCATATCAATATAACCAAATTAAAGAGATGCACACTTAGACACCAGAGCTACTTGTAGTTTTCATGACTCTTCCTTGTCAAGCTAAGGCTTCTTTAAGGTGTATTACTCTAGTTGCATGCTTCTTGTTGTGACATTACTTCCTTCCTCTAGGTATACTCCTTTTCTATTGAGATTATTGTTGCTTTGAGGATGGAAAATTCATGAGAGATAAATAGATGAAAAAACTACTGGCCAGCTAAGAAAGTGCTCATGATTTAAGATGTAAAAGCTAAATGGAAGAGAAAGATATATAGCATGTGTGTGTCTGTGTTAATGTACGATGAGGAGCTCTGTAGCAAGAGGTTAAACCTACCTAGATGCCCATTTGCATTGTCATTGCACAGGGTCATGTTGTCTGGTAAGAAAGCTCATAGCATTAGATACTTTGCAGTTCTGTAGAAATAAGAAAAGGAAAATGTATTCAGACAAAAGCCATTTACTCACATCTTTTAAAATACCACATTTAGAACTAACTCATTAGTTATTGCTTTAACTTTATTTTAAGTAAACATGTTTTTTTGGAATGCTTTTAAACATCATGTGTATAATCAAAGCAATTTAACTGTTTTTGTAAGAAGCCAAAACAAACTGTTTTTTGCAGTGAATGAGTTAGCATTGGTCTCTTAGCACTAAAGAACTGCCTGATTCAAAATATTGTGCTCCTAGCTTCCAGTATATAAATTACAGGTTGTTTAAGAGCAATGTTACTATACAGACTGACATAGGTTAATTGTCTTGAAGATCATGAGGTTATGAAGAACTTGGGAAGGTTAACAGTGTTTAAGTATGGTTCGTGTTTATCCCAGTCTGGAAAGATTATAACCACCACAACAGTTTCAAGCCTGTTACTCATTCATTCATTCATTCATTCATTCATTCATTCATTCTCTTAGGATTTGTGAATGTTTTCTTGTAAAGTACAGATGTCCTAGTTTAAGAAACACACCATTTTGTCAATCTGATTGTTTCTTTGTAATGAGAATGTACATATTTTAATTTTGGCACACAGATAACAAATTAGGCATATGCATATTTTAACTCAACAAGTTACAACTTGAAAACATTCAAGTCAATTTACGTAAGGTTAACCCTGAACGTTGTGAGGTCATAGTAGCTGAGACCTCGCAACAGTTGAATGTAAGCGAGAAGCTGCATGCAAGATATCAACTTTTTTTTTATTTACAGAAAAAATAAAATTAGTGATTTTCAGTTCCGACAAGGCAGGAAGCTGGAATGGTACAGTGAGTTGTTGTGTCTTTCAGCTTATCCCAGTTAGGGGTCGCCATAGCAGAACTCCGGTCCGCTAATGTTTGGTAGTGGATTTTTACATGCTGAGTTACCAGCCCTGACGCACAACCTTCAATGAAAGCACACCCATGCACGCATGCCACCACACAGAAGACGCTCTAGCGGAGAATCAAACGCGACAATGTTTTGTTGTGAGGCGACAACGCTACCGCAGCACCACTACCGTGGATTGGAATGGTACAGTGAGTGAAGTGTTATTATTTTTTATGTTGGCAGTGAGCAGCCAGATAGTTTGGTCAATATTTCTGGAGTGGAACGTTGAGGTGAGAGAAATGGAGTAGGGAGATAAATGTTACTACTATATTCATATTGCTGGCAGTGATTAACCAGATATTTTTGTCAACATTTATGACTTTGTTCTTTATGTGGACAACTGAGATGAGAGGAATGATGTAGCGAGGTAAGTATTATCATTATTTTTTAGGGAAGATGCTGGCAGTAGTCAACCCGATATTTTGGCATTGGGAATATTTCTCTGGCTTTGTGATTTATGTAAAGCAACTTAGATTTCAATATGCTAATATTCGGCAATTTGTGTGGACTGTGGAGGTGGAATAACATTACATAGCCAACAGACATTGTGGCTATAATGACTTAGTATGGATTGGGGTTTGGGTTGACTGGATGAAAGTAACCGACCCTGTTATCACTCGCTCTTTAAAAAGTCAATGTCCAGAACTACTTTGCATTTGTGAGAAGAACGATGGACTAGTTAACTGATATGCACAGACAGTAGGCATAACCGCTGTGGTTTGTCTTCTGTGAAGGAAATTGACAAGTTACCTGCTGCTCTTTGCTTATTATTTTGACTTTGTAGGACTAGTGTAACATCCAGCTAATTAGCAGGAGGAGCTGAGAAATAGCATTCCTCATTTAGCTACACATATTTAGTGGCATCTTTATTTATAGGTTCATAGGTAGGTACTAGGCTATCTACCCGAGGGCATTTATAAGCCTAGCCAGAGTGTGTCGGCTTTTGCCACCCCATTGATTAATTAACTGATCCTCTGTCAAGCAGAGCCAATGAAGTGATCCCAGGGGTGTATTTTCTGTTACCCATCCACTCGTCAAGGTTTCTCTTAAAGAGTGTTAGTGAGGGGCTCTGCCTGATGTAATCTGGAATTTTGTTCCAAAGCATGGGGAGTCTCTGTGACAGGAATCTGTCCTTCCAGTGTGTTCTATTTATTGTTGTGGCGAGGTTTAGCTCACTAGAGCGCGTGGCTCTCAGTGACTTGGATTTCTTTAGGTGGAGCATGTCCATCAATTCTGAGTTGGACATGGCTCTGTATGTCAGGCAGAGATCACCTCTGAGTAAGCGATATGCCACTGAGTACAGCCAGAGTTTTTTCAGTCGGGCTGCATAGGACATATGTTTGAGGCCAGTAATCCTCTTGGTGAGGTACTTTTGTGGTCTTCCAGCTGTTGGAAGTGTCTTGTGAGGTACATCCCAAATGGGGCATTGTACTCTATGATGGGTCTAATAAGTGACGAGTAGAGGGGCACTATAACCTCTTTATTTCTAGATGTGAACCCTTTAGTAATTAGATGGGCCACATAGAAGGATTTCCTAACTACTTTGGCAATATGATTGTCAAAGGAGAAATTACTATCTACCTGGGTCCCCAGATCTCTTATTACCTCTTGTGTATTAAGGGGGCTGCCACCTATGTGGTAATTCATGGGTGTTTTGTTTTTCCCAAATGGGATGACTATGCATTTTTTGGCATTTAGCGTGAGGCCATAACTTTGACACCAGGTGTCCGTCTCAGTAAGGCCCTTTTGGAGTATGTCCATGTCAGCTGGAGAGTTAAGTATGGCTCCCAGTTTGCAGTTATCGGCGAACTTGGTTAGCCATAGTCCTCCTGTGTTTTCCTGTACTTCTGAGAAGTATATGCTGAACAGTAGGGGTTCCAGGACCGAGCCTTGCAGGACACCACTTGTGACTGGTTTAGAGTTGGATCTGAAGCCCGCTATTCTTACCGTGTGAGTTTTGTCTATAAGCCAGTTGGCAACCCATCTCGTGACGTAGGGGTTTATGTTCAGGCTGGTGAGTTTTTCTGTAATACCCGAGTGGGGAATGGTTTTGAAAGCTTTGGCGAGGTCAAAGTAGGCTGTGTGAACCACCTTTCCCTCGTCTATGGCCTTGGTGACTGTCTCGAAGAATTCAGCCAGGTTTAGTAGGCATGATCTGCCCTTAACAAAGCCAAACTGGGTTGGGTCAAGTATTTGGAGGCTCCCAATGTCTTTATTAATGAGTTCCATGATGATGCGCTCCATAGCCTTGCCGACCAGGCTAGTCAGGCTTATGGGGCGATAGTTACCAGGGTCAGTTGTGGCCCCTCCTTTGTGGAGAGGAATAACCATTGCTGTGCGCCATTTTATGGGCATGTAGCCTGTGGAGAGGCTGAGGTTGAACAGGATGTTTAGGTGGGGGATTAGTTTGTTCTGTAGTTAGTGCAAGACGCAGCCTAGGACACCATCTGGTCCCATTGATGCTGTGTTTTTGGCTTTTGAAAGGGCTGTTTTCATCTGTGTGTCTGTGATTTTTGGGACACTACACTTTTCCAGTATTGTTGTGGGCCCTTTTGGAGGTGAGAGGTGGGTAACGTTTGCACTGAATCTATCTGCCAGGATGTTGGCAATATCAGTAGGTTCAGTATATTTTGTGCTATTTTGCACTAGTTCAGTACATATCTGCGAGTTGCCACTTAGATTCTTAACATAGCTAAAGAAGGCTTTGTGGTTATCTTTTGAATCCTTGGCTATTTTTCTTTCAAATTTAGCCTTGGTTGATTTCATGAGGGACCTTAGTTTCTTACTGATACTGATCAGGGATGTCTTTCCTTCTTGGGATTTGCTTTTTTTCTGAACTAGTTTCCTCCGTCTATTGTAAAGCCTGTTTATTGCAGGGGTCCACCAAACTGGTTTCCTTCTCTTAGAGGAGTGAGTCTTGATTTTGCTAGGGATGGCACGATCCCTGCATCCTTGTAGGTGCTCATAGAGTGGATTTGTAAAGGTTTCTGCATCTTGTGCAGCGTTATCCTTTAGCGTGACGGCTGTGAAACTTACCACCTCTGTATTAAATAAGGTGAAGTTTGCTTTAGAAAATTTTTTTACTGTAGTTTCCTTAGTTGGGGGTGGTGGTGGGATGTGGACATCCAGAGTGATTAGTTTATGGTCTGATCTAACCAGTGACGGGTTGACCTCCGGTGTGGAACACCTGTCACCCATGTTGGTGATGACCAGGTCCAATATGTTTTCACCTCTGGTAGGGGAGTTTACCAGCTGATCCAGGGCATTTGAGTTGATGATTTCCAGGAAGCGCTGGGCCTGGGAATTTTTACTCGAGTAGTTTTCCCAGTGAATGGTATGGTAAATGAAATCACCCAATATCAGGGTGTTCGGTAGGACCTTCATATTTTCCAGTGTCTCCAGGAAGGTGAAGTGGTGGTCCTGGGACATGGTGGGTGATTTGTAGCAGGCCACAATTTGCATTGCAGATTTGTCCGATGTTAGTTGCACATGGATGATCTCAGAGGTATCATGCTGTGCCACTAACCTGGAGGTGTAGGTATCCTTGATGAATATGGATACACCCCCTCCTTTTTTGTTTCGGTCCGTGTTCTGTGGTCGAAATGTGTGGTATGAGTTGTAGCCCAGTAGTGTTGGGGTGCTCTCTGGAGCCTTGAACCAGGTTTCAGTTACTGCACAGATGTCAACGTTCTCCATACTGAGGAGTGCTTCAAGCGCATGCATTTTGAGATTTAAACTCCTGGCGTTGAGTAGCATAACCCTCAGTTTTTTGTTAATTGTGCTGTTTACGGAGGTGGGTTTGACTTTTGAGCCTTGTCTAAAAAAGGCACTATGGGGGCAGCAAGAGCCTTGGCCAGTATTCGAAAGCCTAGGGGTGACAGGTGCAAGCCATCTCTTGTGAAGCAACACGGCTTGTTGAACATGTCGTCCCAGGCTGACAGACACTGGATCCCCTTTGAATGACACCAGAATCTTAGCCAGTTGTTGAAATTGATCATTCTTTCTTTATACTGAGGTATCATTCTTGGTGAGGGCAGGATGCTACTCAGGGTCAGGGTCATACCAGCCTGGGCTGCATGATCAGAGAGCTCTTCCATGTCTCTTTTCATGTAGTCCAGGGAGGTACATCTCAGGTCATTCACACCAACATGAACAATGACAGAGTCATATTTGTACTTGCTCTGGAGTGACCTGAGTGCTTGTTTTATGTGGCAGGTTCTGGCTCCCAACAGGCAGCTAACAGTAACCTTCTGCTTGTCCAGCCTATTGAGTGGGACGTCAGTGTGCCTGACTATAGAGTCACCTATTACTAGTGTGTTAGGTATGTTATTTCACCTTAAGGGCTGTGATTGTGCGGCACACTGATTTTGTGTTTTATGTGTTGTCTTGTTTGTGACAGGAAGTGCAAGTTGTTTGGGTGTCTGCTTTTGAGGTCTCTGATGCTTTTGCAGGTTTTTATTTAGAGCCTCCAAGTATGATTTTGTGTATTTATGTGTATTTTTTGCCAGTGCAGTTTTAGTAGGTCTGTGTGCAGCTGGAAGTGTGGTGCAAGTGTTAACCTTCTCCTATTGACTGTCTGTTCCAGTCTTGGGTGGAGACAGCTTAGCTTCTAGTTTGGCTGTATATTGCATCTCTCCCATATGTTAGTGTTTTGTGGTAGGAGGAGAGGGTTGTCTGTGTACATGAGGCAGTTGTAATATTGCCTCAGGATACCCAGATTCACCAACTAGACAGGAGAGTACACCTGAAGTTGCCCTTTGGTCATGCCTGAATAGTAGGGTGAGCTGCTTAGTCGCTTGGTTGGTGAGGGGTGAATAAAGAGCCTTGCCCTGCTGGGCAATCAGTGTCATGGTATATTAGTGCTTGCTATCAGGTCTGAGCAAGTGCTCGGCTGTAATATGCTTTTTGAGTGCTTAGGTTGAGAGTTAGACTAGTTTCAAGGGAAAAACTGAAGAGGAGACTTAGTGGAGCTGGGAATAATTTAACCGTAGCTAACCGGTACTGCCCGGTGCGCAGAACCGTGCAAATGTGGTTTTTATAGTAGGGAAATGAAAGAGATAGAAATTAGCCCAAAATGGCCAATAAACTACTGACTTCGGGGCTGGAACCACTCCTCCAGGGACAGATAGGTTGCTCAAAGCTCCCCTCTCTCACATGTCTCTTTTCATGTAGTCCAGGGAGGTACATCTCAGGTCATTCACACCAACATGAACAATGACAGAGTCATATTTGTACTTGCTCTGGAGTGACCTGAGTGCTTGTTTTATGTGGCAGGTTCTGGCTCCCAACAGGCAGCTAACAGTAACCTTCTGCTTGTCCAGCCTATTGAGTGGGACGTCAGTGTGCCTGACTATAGAGTCACCTATTACTAGTGTGTTAGGTATGTTATTTCACCTTAAGGGCTGTGATTGTGCGGCACACTGATTTTGTGTTTTATGTGTTGTCTGGTTTGTGACAGGAAGTGCAAGTTGTTTGGGTGTCTGCTTTGGAGGTCTCTGATGCTTTTGCAGGTTTTTATTTAGAGCCTCCAAGTATGATTTTGTGTATTTATGGGTATTTTTTGCCAGTGTTGTTTTAGTAGGTCTGTGTGCAGCTGGAAGTGTGGTGCAAGTGTTAACCTTCTCCTATTGACTGTCTGTTCCAGTCTTGGGTGGAGACAGCTTAGCTTCCAGTTTGGCTGTATATTGCATCTCTCCCATATGTTAGTGTTTTGTGGTAGGAGGAGAGGGTTGTCTGTGTACATGAGGCAGTTGTAACATTGCCTCAGGATACCCAGATTCACCAACTAGACAGGAGAGTATACCTGAAGTTGCCCTTTGGTCATGCCTGAATAGTAGGGTGAGCTGCTTATTCGCTTGGTTGGTGAGGGGTGAATAAAGAGCCTTGCCCTGCTGGGCAATCAGTGTCATGGTATATTAGTGCTTGCTATCAGGTCTGAGCAAGTGCTGGGCTGTAAGATGCTTTTTGAGTGCTTAGGTTGAGAGTTAGACTAGTTTCAAGGGAAAAACTGAAGAGGAGACAGTGGAGCTGGGAATAATTTAACTGTAGCTAACCGGCACTGCCCGGTGCGCAGAACCGTGCAAACGCGGTTTTTATAGTAGGGAAATTAAAGAGATAGAAATTAGCCCAAAATGGCTAATAAACTACTAACTTTGGGGCTGGAACCACTCCTCCAGGGACAGATAGGTTGCTCAAAGCTCCCCTCTCTCACAGGTGAACAAAGAAATTTCCTTCTATCCAAGTAAGGTATGGGCAACTCAGAAACTAGTATCACAGCCCTGATTTCAGCACTAGCCTGAAAACTGGACTATACTAGCTTAGAAAGGTGGGAAATGAGGAATTTTTTTTTTTTTTTGAAAAGATAAGGCAAAAACAGTAAAAAATACACTTAAAACAGCTTTAAATGATTACAAAGGATCAGAAAAGGCTATCGCACTTTAGTGTGTAGCTTACAACAGTTAAACAAATTATTTAAACAAAAAACTTTTTAAAAGTGCAGGCAGTCAAGTAAGTACAATAGGTGAAAAAAAACAAGCTTTTAAATCACAATAAACACTGGAAAATCTGCGTTTAGGTGGAAAGCAGTTAAGTACAGCAAGAAAGTACAGAAAACTGATACTTAATCACTCTAAAGTCTCTCTTCTAAGCTAGAAGGCTTGTATCAGTTTAAGGCTTTCTAGTGCTACCCAGTAGGTTAGTTACAGGAAAGATGGGAAACAAGCACAGATGTGGTCTTTTAAACCAGAAAGTTGAAAGAGGCGGACAAACTGTCCAAATGGTCAATAAACTACAATTTCTGGACCAAGAACCTCTCCTCTCATGGTAGACAGACTACCTAGTGCTTACCACTCCCACTGATAAACTAGAAGGCTTTCTTCCAACACAGAAAGACTTGCGGGGCTCAGAAGCTTACCAACGGTCCTTGATACAGCAACTCTGTATCTGGATTAGGCTAGTAACAGGAAAGGTGGGAAACAAGTGCAAGTGCGGCTTTTAAACCAGAACGTTGAAAGAGATGGGAAAAAAACTGCCCAAACGGCCAATAGCTACAATTTCTGGGCCAGGAACCACTCCTCTTGTGATAGATAGGTTACCTAATGCTTACCACTCTCACTGATAAGTTAGAAGGCTTCCCTCCAACACAGAAAGGCTTGGGGGGGGGGGCTCAGACATTTACAAAGAGTCCTGGATACAGCAAATCTGCACCTGGACTAGACTAGTTACAGGAAAGGCGGAGAACAAGTACAAATGTAGGCTTTTAAGGCAAGTTGAAAGAGATGGAAAACTGCTCAAACGGCCAAATAAACTACAATTTCTGGGCCAAAACTCACTTTTCCCGTGGAGGATAGGCTGCCTAGTGCTTACCACTCCCACTTATAAGCTAGAAGGCTTCCCTCTAACACAGAAAGGCTTGCGGGTCTCAGAAGCTTACTAACAATCCTGGATACAGCAACTCTGTAACCGGACTAGCCTAGTTATAGGAAAGGTGGGAAACAGGCACAAGTGTGGCTTTCAAACCAGAAAGTTGAAAGAGATGAAAAAAAACTGCTCAAACAGCCAATAGCTACAATTTCTGGGCCAGGGACCACTCCTCTTGTGGTAGATAGGCTACCTGATGCTTACCATACCCACTGATAAGCTAGAAGGCTTCCCTCCAACACGGAAATGCTTGGGGGGCTCAGAAGCTTACAGAGAGTCCTGGATGCAGCAAATCTGTACCTGGACTAGACTAGTAACAGGAAAGGCAGGAAAGAAGCGCAAACAGAGACTTTTAAATCAGAAGGTTGAAAGAGATGGAAAAGCTTCCCATATGGCCAATAAACTGTAATTTCTGGGCCAGAAACCACTCCTCCTGTGGTAGATAGGTTACCTAGTGCTTACCACTCCCACTGATAAGCTAGAAGGCTTCTCTCCAACACAGAAGGGCTTGGGGGGGGGGGCTCAGAAGCTTACCAACAGTCCTGGATACAGCAAATCTGTACCTGGACTACACTAGTTATAGGAAAGACAGGGACCAAATGCAAAACAGGCTTTTAACCAGAAAGTAGAAAGAGATGGAAAAACTGCCCAAACGGCCAATGAACTACAATTTCACGGCCAAAACCCCCTCTTCCCGTGGTAGATAGGCTACCTAGTGCTTACCACTCCCACTGATAAGCTAGAAGGCTTCCTTATAACACAGAAAGGCTTGGGGGGCTCAGAAGCTTACCAACAGTCCTGGATACAGCAAGTCTGTATCTGGACTTGACCAGTTACAGGAAAGTCAGGAAACAAGCTTAGAGTTTTATTTTTGTTACAGAAAAGCAGCTAAAACAGCAGTAAATATAATTCAAATTGTAGTGCAGGCCAGCACACCCGAGTGTGTAGCAACACTACTGCAAATACAGTTCAAATAAATGCAATTAAATTAACAAATGACTAAAAAACAAGTGCAGAAGGCAGTAAATTACAAGGCTACTAACAAGCAGTAATAAGTGCAGAGTAAAAGTGACTGAATAGATAACAGCATGCAGAAGAGCAACTAAGACAGTTACAGTAAGAGCAGCTGAATAATATATATATATATATATATATATATATATATATTTTTTTTTTTTTGTTTTTGAGGGAGGGAGGGAACAGAGCAGGATTAAGAGGCTACAGGGGTTGTCCTTCCCAAATGCTCTCTTTGTACACAGTAGGAGTGCCTGAAATCAGAATATGATCTCACTGCACTCACTTGAGTGAGCACATGAGATGGGCCCAGAAGGAGTATCCAAATACAAATCTACAAGAGGGGCAGGCAATTTCAAAGCCACCAACATTAACACCAAAACAAGAACAGGGAGGGTAGGTGGGGAACTAACTGTAGAGAAACAGCCACAACTTCAGTTGAGTTAATATTCAGTGAAAAACACAAATAAATACATTAAACACAGTACTATATGCAAAAGAGCAGATAAAAGTGTACTTAAATTCACTTATACGTCAAGCTGATTTCAGGTAGATGTTAGCCGGCCAAAGCTCTGATATTAAGCAGAGATAACTCAAAATGTACAACTTATATAAGGCAAGACAGAATGTTGGTGATGAGCTGAAACTACCCCCCACTGCTATCAATGGCTACACAGAAATTCCAAAATGTACTCTGTAGAGAGACAGCCAAACCATCAGCTGAGTTAATATTCAGTGAAAAACACAAATAAATTAAATACAGTATGAAATACAGTACTATAAGCAAAAGAGCAGATAAAAGTGTACTTAAATTCACTTATACATCCAGCTGATTTCAGGTAGATGTTAGCCGGCCAAAGCTCTGATATTAAGCAGAGATAACTCAAAATGTACCACTTATATAAGGCAAGACAGAATGTCAGTGATGAGCTGAAACTACCCCCACTGCTATCAATGGCAACACAGAAATTCTAAAAAGTACTCTGTAGAGAGACAGCCACAACTTCAGTTGAGTTAATCTTCGGTGAAAAACACAAATAAATAAATTAAATACAGTACTATATGCAAAAGAGCAGATAAAAGTGTACTTAAATTCACTTATACGTCCAGCTGATTTCAAGTAGATGTTAGCCGGCCAAAGCTCTGATATTAAGCAGAGATAGCTCAAAATGTATCACTTATATAAGGCAAGACAGAATGTCAGTGATGAGCTGAAACTAAACCCCCACTGCTATCAATGGCTACACAGAAATTCTAAAATGTAATCTGTAGAGAGACAGCCAAACCTTCAGTTGAGTTAATATTCAGTGAAAAACACAAGTAAATTAAATACAGTATTAAATATAGTACTATATGCAAAAGAGTAGATAAAAGTGTACTTAAATTCACTTATACATCCAGCTGGTTTCAGGTAGATGTTAGCCGGCCAAAGCTCTGATATTAAGCAGAGATAAATCAAAATGTACCACTTATATAAAGCAAGACAGAATGTGAGTGTTGAGCTGAAACTACCCCCACTGCTATCAATGGCTACACAGAAATTCTAAAAAGTGCTCTGTAGAGAGACAGCCACAACTTCAGTTGAGTTAATATTCAGTGAAAAACACAAATAAATAAATTAAATGCAGTACTATATGCAAAAGGGCAGATAAAAGTGTACTTAAATTCACTTATACATCCAGCTGATTTCAGGTAGATGTTAGCAGACCAAAGCACTGATATTAAGCAGAGATAACTCAAAATGTACCACTTATATAAGGCAAGACAGAATGTAAGTGATGAGCTGAAACTACCCCCCACTGCTATCAATGGCTACACAGAAATTCTAAAAAGTACTCTGTAAAGATACAGCCACAACTTAATTTGAGTTAGTATTCAGTGAAAAACACAAATAAATAAAATACAGTACTATATGCAAAAGAGCAGATAAAAGTGTACTTAAATTAACTTATACGTCCAGCTGATTTCAGGTAGATGTTAGCCAGCCAAAGCTCTGATATTAAGCAGAGAAAACTGAAAATGTACCACTTATATAAGGCAAGTCAGAATGTCAGTCATTAGCTGAAACTACCCCCACTGCTATCAATGGCTACACAGAAATTCTAAAAAGTACTTTGTAGAGAGACAGCCACAACTTCAGTTCAGTTAATATTCAGTGAAAAACACAAATAAATAAATTAAATACAGTACTATATGCAAAAGAGCAGATAAAAGTGTACTTACGTCCAGCTGATTTCAGGTAGATGTTAGCCAGCCAAAGCTCTGATATTAAGCTGAGATAACTCAAAATGTACCACTTATATAAGGCAAGACAGAATGTCAGTGATGAGCTGAAACTACCCCCACTGCTATCAATGGCTACACAGAAATTCTAAAAAGTACTCTGTAGAGAGACAGCCACAACTTCAGTTGAGTTAATCTTCAGTGAAAAACACAAATAAATAAATTAAATACAGTACTATATGCAAAAGAGCATATAAAAGTGTACTTAAATTCACTTATACGTCCAGCTGATTTCAGGTAGATGTTAGCCAGCCAAAGCTCTGATATTAAGCAGAGATAACTCAAAATGTACCACTTATATAAGGCAAGACAGAATGTCAGTGATGAGCTGAAACTACCCCCCACTGCTATCAATGGCTACACAGACATTCCAAAAAGTACTCTGTAGAGAGACAGCTACAACTTCAGTTGAGTTAATATTCAGTGAAAAACACAAATAAATGAAATACAGTACTATATGCAAAAGAGCTGAAAAAAGTGTACTTAAATTCACTTATACGTCCAGCTGATTTCAGGTAGATGTTAGCCGGCCAAAGCTCTGATATTAAGCAGAGATAACTCAAAATGTACCACTTATATAAGGCAAGACAGAATGTCAGTGATGAGCTGAAACTACCCCCACTGCTATCAATGGCTACACAGAAATTCTAAAAACTACTCTGTAGAGAGACAGACACAATTTCAGTTGAGTTAATATTCAGTGAAAAACACAAATAAATAAATTAAATTTAGCTGTAGTGCTTGTTTGACTTGCTGTTATGTGCCTGACTATTGCAAATCTTTTTTTGCATTTGATTTTTCCCACCCACCTGCCATTCTGCTGTTGTGCTTTTAAACTTGGCGGCTTTTGAGTTGCCCACCCATACTATAAATATGATTTTGGGCACTCCTCCCAGGCTCATCTCATCAGCTCATTCTACTGAGCACTGAGAGATCATTGGGAAAGCCCCTCCTTAGTCTCTCAAACTTGAATTATCTTATGTTTTCTACCTTCCCACTTACAAAATTGTTTTCTTTCTTTGTTTTTACTTTTTTCCTTTTGTTGCTTTTACTGTATTTGTGCTTCGTCCCACTAGCTTTTTGATGCACATTCTTAAGTGCAGAGTTGCATTTAATCTGCTGTATTTAATACTGCTTGTTAGTGCCCTGATTACATTGTAACTGTTATTCTAAGCCTCTTAGTTTTGATTTAAGCACTTGGCCTTCAAATAGTTATCTTACATAAGGAACATTTGTGGTCTACACTGTTGTGGGAGGAGGGGGTAACCTCCACCCTTTTGAGCTGGGAATTGCTGGTGAAGGCTTGTTGTGTCTGTTAGTCTAAGTGTTTTTGTTCTAATTTAAGCACTTGGGCTGCAAACCTTTTATTTTACATTAGAAAGGTTTGGGTGTATACTCTTGTGGCAGGAGAGGATAGTCTAGGCCCTTCTGAGCTCAGAATTGCTGGTTGAAGGCTTATTGTGTCTGTTATTCTAAAATTATCTTAGTTCTGGTTTAAGCACTTAGGCTCCAAACCAGCTATTTTATATTAAGAAGATTTGTGGTCTACACTGCTGTGGGAGGAAAGGGTAGCCTCTGCCCTTCAGAGCTGGGAATTGTTGGTGAAGGCTTATGGCCCCTGTTGTTCTAAGTGTCTTTGTTCTGATTTAAGGACTTGGGGTCCAAACCAGTTATTTTACATTAGGAAGGTTTGAGGTCTACACTGTTGTGGCATTACTGTCTAGACAGATTTTTTTAACACCAGAACACCTATTCTGCACATAGCTCAGGACTGCTCATCAAATTCATTGTCTTATTTACCTTTTCCATATTAGAATTGTCCTCATTCCTCCTTAGTAGATCAGTAGCCGTGGATATGCACTTTCCAACTCTCTCTATGGCCAGTCTGGTTGAGATAGGTATTCTGAGGCATTGTAGCAATTGCCTCATGTACACTGATAACCCACTTATTCTTAATGAAAGGGGTAAAGTGTGCGAGAGGTGTAAATACACTTTAACCTTGGAGGTAAAACTCTTATATAAACAAAACTAATCCTATACAGGATGTCAGTGATACTTGTATCATGCATACTCCACAGGGTAAAGACCCTAGACATAAAACTACTTATGCTGAGGCACTTACAGGTAACCTTTCTAAAGCACTAAGATCTCATACACAGTACAATCAAAGAAAGGGTCCTCAGACTTCACATAAACAGTCCTTTAAAACACCACCCACAGATACACATAGTAACACTGGATTCAATGCCTGTACTGCTAAGCCCTTAAGGCAAACCAGTGTACACCCACATTTCCTGATCGTTGGTGATTCTTTAATGAGGCACACCAATTTCCCCCTCACCAGACTGAGTAAGGAGAGCGTAATGGCTGGCTGCCTTTCTGGGGCTAGGATTCATCAAATCACACAGGCAGTCAGGTCATTGAACCACAGGTAAGAAAAAACAGCTAGGACCAGCTGTAAGGTTAACTGTCACTCCAGACGCAAAATATTCTCAAAGAGCCAGTGCCCTTCATCAGTGTTTCTGATCACTGGACTTTACCTTGCTCATTGAACCACAGGTATCAGTATGACTCTGTCATAGTCCATGTGGATGTTAATGACCTGAGAAGTACCTCCCTTGACTATATGAAGCAAGACATGAATGAGCTTGCTGATTATGTGTCTCAGCAGGTATGATCCTAGCACTAAGTAGCATATTACCTTCTTCAAGGATGATGCCATGTTACTAACAGAAAATGATTGATTTTAACAATTGGCTTAGCTTCTGGTGCCAGTCCAAGGGGGTACAATATCTGACAGCATGGGAAGAGTTTTGCCAGAGATGGCCCACACTTATATCCTCTAGGCTTTTAGATACTGGCAAAGAACTTTTTCACACCCATAGTGGCTTTTTAGGCAGTGCCAAACTGATAAACCTACTGACTTAACTGAACCTATGAAAGAATATTTGAAGGTGGTACTACCCAATGCTAGAGGTGTTAACAAGAAACTCCACTCTGTGCAAACCTTCCTCTCTCTGGTGAGTGCAGACATCTGTGTAGTAATGGAGACATGGTTTAAAGTTGAGGAGAATACCCCAGCAATGCAAGGTTGTAATGCTTTTCACATCCTTAGACCAGCTACTGCACAGGAGAAGACTAAAGGTGGAGGAGTCTCAATCTGTACTAAAACCAACCTGAATTCCAGACTAGTTAAAGTGTATGACCCACTGGAATTTATAATTGTGCAACTCACCATAAACAGGGTCTTGTACCATATCCTTGTAACCTATAAATCCTCCTGCATGTCCTAGGAAACCCATACTACCTATCTCAATGTGCTAGAGTCCCTCATCATTCAACCCAAAATTATATTCATGGGGGATTTCAACTACCTCTTTAGAGATTGGGAATCCTGCATCACTTTGTAATACACAAGCCCAGTGATTCCTAAACTTTGTTAATACCAACATCCCTAGTGAATTATGTACCAGTAACACCCTAAAGTGCACTCTGCCAAAATCCCTAGTATCAGAGGTGTCAGTGGCTCTGTCTCAGTCTGAACCAACTAGATAAGGAAGAAAATAATATCTAAACTATTTTGTGCTATTATAGCCAGAAATACACACCAAGCAGTTGTGGTGGGCATTTTGTATTCACCAAAAATCTTTCAAAAGGTTAACAAGGTTTAAAACAAGGTTTTGACAAAAAGTCTGAGTTGTATCCGACCTTTCTGTCCTTTATTAATCAATTCCAAACGTTAATAAAGCAAGACGATCGGTAACAGTGAAAATCACATTGGATCTTGTTCCCCAGCTTAGGCAGATAAGTGTTGTAGTTCTAGTTTACTTTGACACTTGTGAAGCCATATTTAAATATCTCAAGAATGTTCATTACAGCAGTCATTTGTAATTATCGCATTTTTTCATTGGACTACTGGTGTAGGGGCTAATTACCTATTGCTGGCCCTCGTTAGTGGTGCATAACTATTTAAACCTGGTGTAAGTTATCAATATAATGATTAGTGGTTAGGGCTGGAACTCTGATTAGTTAAGGTTTGTCCAATACTTGAACTAGTGGGAGGGTTTTGGGTTGGGTCTGTGTTCTGTTGAGGCTATGTGGCTGGGTAAGTAGCCCCATTCTAAGTTAATGATTGGATCTTTTGTCAAAAAAACAAGTTCAGAGTCTCTGAATGAATATCTGGCTTAATTAATTGTTACGTGTTTTTATTTTACAACTAGTTCTTTTGGTAGCGTTAAGTGTAATAATCCTAAAATCCTATCACTACTTATTTGTATAGCGTAAGACCGTCCTAAGAACCTCATGCACCAACGCTTTCACTTATGATTCGTCGGACCTGCCTAAGTACATGGGGAAACAACAACCTTGAGAAATAAATGCCGTTCATTTTAATTCGAGTAGTCTTAAACATGGTATGTGGAATTGTAGGTCGATGGGAATTGTTTTTTTGTGATTCAGGGGTTATCGGTTTGTGTAGGGTAACCTTTAAATCCATCTAAGGGAAATAAAATATGGACCTGAGGTGTCTGGGAATCCCTGAAAATTACAGACGTGTTTTTGGGCAAATGTTATGCCTGACTGGTGGGAATCCAAGGGGAGGTGATGGTAACCAAAGACTGTTTCCACGGGAGGTTTATATGGAAGGAAGCCAGGGAAAATCAAGACCTTCAAAATTAAGATAAATCATAAATACACAGCTAAGAACTCAGAGTGCTCATGTGAAACTTATAGTAAAGATTCATAAAAAAAAACAGTACCAAATATTAGCTCTAGGAATTTTAAAAACTATCAAGCTGAGGAATTGATCAATGATATGTATACTGGCAGGAATCGGGGGGGGGGGGCAAAATGTCTTATAAGGAAGAACTTGGCTGGGGAACAATTTTTAACAAAAAACAATGTTTAAAACTGGACAATGGTTAAGTCAATCAAACTCTGATTACTATGATAAATGTAAATTTTGAGTGCTTCACTCTTGACAACTAATACTAAAACTAAAAATACTGCTTAGTGTTGAGCATAATACTTAAATATCTTAGATCAGGGGATTTTTTTTTTTTTTAACAAATGAGCTAGGTAACTACTATGTTTACAAAAATGGAGGCCGGACAAAAAAAAAGCTTGAGGTAAAACACTGACCTATTTCAAGGAATAAATACTTATTTTGGGGGATGAGTGTGTGCCTGATCTTTTAAATCAAGAACTACATTAAATACAAAATATTAACAATATATTACAGTAACAGAATAAAAATCCAACAGTTCCACATATATGATGTATGGGAAACCTGTCTGGGGAGAAAAGGTTAAGTTAGACACCAGTAATCCAGTCAGTATTAAATGTTAAAAATCTCTGGAAGTGGACAACCTCCAATATCCTGGAACAGATGGCCCATTCTCCTACCAGGATTACCAATATCTTTGAACTTGTACTCACAAACATGGGGGGGGACCAATGTTCCTCACCCAATGTAATGTCTTCGCTCATCAGATCTGGCCATAAGGCAGTATTACTAGAAATAAAAAATTAAATCCAGGGATCCAGCAAAACCAAAAACTTTTAGGAACTATTCCAAGGTAATCTCTGTCTCCCTCTACTAAGCAACACCTTGGCTAAATTCCAAGCACTCCCATACTGTCAAAAGATTTTAATACTCTTAACATATACTGTAAGAATCACACAGATAAAAATAAGCAAAAAGGTTTATTTTACATGCATGGAGACATGCTACAAAGTACATGGTATGTCAGCAGTCTAATTTCTGTACACTTCACATGGGTTTTTATACCCTTCTCTGCACGTACACAGTCACTGGTTACCAGACAAGGAATTTCAGTCAAGGCTATAAATTCACATACTGGAGCCTTAGATGGTCAGAGGTCAGGCAAAAGATAAGCTTGTGCCTGGACCAAGGTAACATCTGTGCATTCCTCTTTGGTCAGCAAATTCTTTATAAGAAAAACAACTTATTTTAACTTGCTTCTTTGCACACAATGCAATTTCACATTTTAACCCTTACTATACATGATACAAAGATGTTGAATACAAAGATTCTTACTACATTTCCCCCCTAACAACAATTTGTATCACCAGTAATACATTTTATTCATACAGTTTTTCGCATGACTCGTGTTCTGTATATTCAGAATAATAAGCTTTAGTTGCATTGGCAGACAATACACTTGATATTATCATTCGGATGCAAGGAATGCAGCAACAACCCAACAGTAGGAATATAATGGCACCAACACATATAGCAATTAAGACATTCATAAGTACTGTTCCCCAATTTCCAAACCAATTTTGGAAAAAGTCAGTTAATGGATTCTGTCCTGGTTTTGTAAGTTCAGAAACTTGTTGTAGGATCTCTAGATGACTGTCAATGTCATGTTCGTTATCTGGAATAAACGAACAACACTCCTCCTGGATAAGAGCGCAAGTACCTCCTTTCGCCGCTAGGGTGAAATCGAGCGCCATACGATTTTGCAACACTACAGTCCTCATTGCAGTTAACTCATCCGTCACCAATTCTAGCGTAGAAAAAGTTGCATTGCTCAGAGTTTCTAACAGTTTTGACAGTTTTCTGAGCTCCCAAATGGATTTTACTGTCCCATACGCTGTAAGAATACCAGCCCAGGAAATAACATCTTCGCCCAAGTCCATGTGTGATAGCCCCTTGCTGCTACTATGGGCCAAATCGTGGTGATAGATCCAGGATGCATCAACGTTACCTACGGGATTAACAGGTTTATTAACAGCACGTACATTTTGTATTTTACCTTGGGGAAGAGAAAATGTATGTCTTATAGCTGGTGCTAAATAACCCAAAAAGCAACTGCCTGACCAATTCCTCAGTAACCATTTGTATGCTTTTCTACCACAGATAAAATAACAATCATTTACTTTAAGTGTAATATTGACTGGAACAGAGTGATTTCCTTTATCTTGCAGCCCTTTAAACAAAAGATCATACACAGATAACATTTTTTCAAAGAAACTTATGTCATTAACAAGCCCTGTACTATTAACAAGCACTCTTATAGGCTTGAAACTCATTGCACAGTGCCCATCTATTGTACAGTTGTGAATTATTGTTACATTACACTGACTCCATCCGACCTTAATCTTGCCAAATCTTTGAAAACATACAGTTCCATTCTGGCGACCCATGAGGGGTAATGCTATTTTGTCCTTTAAGGCTACATTTGAAGTTTCAAATACTAAATTAGTCCATGTATTATTTGCCCCCGAAGGGACTGTACCTAACATTAGACCACCATGTACAGTAGGGATAGCCGTGCATATCCAACAATTTGAAACATTAAAAGTTAGAGCATATGCATACTTAATAGCTTGATATGTATTAAAAGGCGGATGCCAAGCCGTATCCTCGTCTCTCTTTACTTGGCTAGTCTTGTTTGAAAATAAAAACGGCCAAAACAGAAAAGTAACAATCACACTTATTAACAACAAAATTGTTTGGAATGCTTTTGTGGGAAGGGCTGCTCCCTTCCGGTATTTCTCTGCATTGCTACAATAGTCAGATATTCATACAAAACAAGATTACTACTAATCAATGTTCCTCAGGGGAACTCAAGTTTTTGTCCAGTTCAAACTGTTTTACCAGTTTACAGTGTGTCAGATGGATCCACGATGTTCGTTCTTTTATTCGGACTGCTGTAGGTGTTGCTATCAAAACCTGGTATGGACCTTCCCACTTAGGCGAGGCCCAGGTTTTCCTCTTGACAATTTTAATCCAAACCCAGTTCCCGGGTTTCACTTCCAGGATCCTGTTGTTCTTCTGATCTGAAAAGCAATCATTCATTAAAGAGGTGTTAGTTCTGGTCAGCAATTTCCTCATGTAATCTGCTATCTCTTCACCCCCCTCACGTTCCGCAGGCAAAAGATTTTGCCACTGCGGGACGTAATAAGGTCTCCCGTATAATAGTTCAAATGGTGTGACCCCTTTTGAGGTGGGAGTGGTACGCATGAACAGGAGTGCCAGAGGTAAGCAGTTTATCCAAGACTGATGTGTCTCGGCCATGAGTTTACGTAACTTGCCTTTGAGAATGCCATTATGGCGTTCAACCAACCCTGCTGACTGTGGGTGGTAGGCACAATGATATTTTAACTCGATCTGAAAAATGGCGGCCAGCTTTTGAATAACTTAGTTTACGAAATGTGTGCCATTATCAGAATAGATGCGTGTAGGTAGCCCAAAATGAGGGATAATGTTATTTGTAAGGGCCTTGGCTACCGACAGTGCATCTGGGTGTGCTACTGGAAAAGCTTCAACCCATTTTGTAAAAGCGTCAATAATGACTAACACAAATCGCTTCTGTCGAACAGGAGTTAGTTCAATAAAATCCATGCAGATTGTGTGAAATGGATACGGAGGCAGCGGAAAAGCTGCTGGGGTGATCCACACCCCACCACCATGGTATCGTGCACAAAGCAGGCAAGATAAACAAAATCATTTAGCGTATTTTATAAAGCCCTTGGTCCAGAAAATTTGCTGGATCATTTGAACCATAGCAGCAGGGCCCAGATGAGATGGGCCATGCGTCACTAATGAGGCATACCTAAAAAGGTTTGTTGGCAAGACATACTTATCATTTGGACCTACAAAAACTCCCTGCTTTTGAATAGCCCCATATTTAACCCATTGCTGTTTTTCCTGAACTGTACTAAGTTCCTGCATTACCTGTAAAGTTTGTAGATCAAATTTATCTGTAGGGTGAAGTTCCTTCTGTGTGGTCTCGAGTGCAAAGGTAGAGGTTAAGGCTACACTTTTTGCAGTTTTGTCGGCCAGTGCATTTCCAAGTGATAATGGATCCTTGGCATTCGTGTGCGCTGCGCACTTACAGATGGCCAGTCCCCGTGGCAGTTGGACAGCTTGTAAGAGGCTAAGGATTAAATCCTTGTGGGTTATTTCTTTTCCTGAGGCCGTAACCATTCCCCTATTTTTCCATTGCTGTGCAAAGACATGGACCGTGGAAAAAGCATACTGACTATCTGTGTAGATAGTAACTGCCTTATCCTTGGAGATGGTGCATGCTCTGGACAAAGCAATCAATTTGGCCGCTTGTGCGGACAGGTTCCTGGGGAGGGGTTTTGCCTCCAGTACCTTAGTCTCAGTTATGACTGCATACCCCACTTGTGTGATACCTGCCTCATTCTTACGTGCTGACCCATCTACAAACAGGGTCCAATCTGAATTTGCCAAAGGTTGGTCCTTGAGGTCTGGTCTTGGTAAGACATTAGAGTGTATCAAATCTAAACACACGTGAGGGGCACCATCGTCAGCTGTAGGTAACAGCGTGGCTGGATTAAGAGTGGTGCATCGCTCAATGGTCATGTGTGGTTGTGATAGTAACGTTGTCATGCAGGATAAGTGTCTGCTAGGAGAGAGAAAGGTAACTTTATCCTGTAGTAGTATTACCGCGACAGAGTGCGGTACTCGTAAGGTAAGGTCATGAAACAAAACTAGGGTTGCAGACGCTTGCACAGCCTGTGCGGCTGCGACTACTGCTTGTACACAGTGTGGCAAAGATCGTGTCACTGTGTCCAATTTACTAGAATAAAAAGCTAATGGTCTCAACTTATCCCCATAAGTTTGCAACAGAACCAATGTCATAAAGCCCTGCTTACAATCTACTGTCTGAACAAAGGGTTTTGTATAGTCAAGGAAGTTAAGTGTTGCAGATCCTGCTATCAACTGCGTTACCCTAGTAAATGCCTGTATTGCCTTATCCGTCCACTGCAGCGCGTCATGTGCTGCCATGGGAAGTGTGAAAATAAGTTCCGAAAGTGGACTTACTTCCTCTGCATAGTTGGGAATCCAACTACGACAAAAATTTGTTATTCCTAAAAATGACATCATTTCTTTTTTTGTGCTGGGCATTGGTGCCTGTAAAATGGCTTCTTTTCTACAGTTATCTAGTTGTCTACCAGCAATTGAAATGGTATAGCCTAGATACCGTACTTCAGTTTTACAAAATTGTAATTTAGATTTATTTACCTTATGTCCCTCTTTCGCCAAAAAATGCAATAACCGAATAGTTTCGGACTCAAAGACAGCCTTCGTGGGTGCAGCCAGTAAGATGTCGTCCACGTACAATAGTAGATGACAGCCATGCTCTGGTTGAAACTGTGCCAGGTTTGTCGACATTTCTTGCGAAAAGATTGTAGGGCTTTCACAATATCCCTGCGGCAGTCGTGTGTATGTGTACCGATTGCTCATAAACGTAAAAGCGAACCAAAACCTACTATCTTCCTGTAGGAGAATAGAAAAGAATGCGTTACTAATGTCAATAACAGAAAAATACTTATCCGTGGGAAGGATATCATTTAATAAAACAGATGGATCTGGGACCGTAGGAGCCCTTGGCACTACAGCAGCATTTACAGCCTGCAGATCCTGTACCATTCTCCATGTCCCGTCTGGTTTCCTTACTGGGAACAAGGGTGTGTTACACGGTGAATCTGTACATGGAATTAAAACCCCAGCTGTCAGTAGAGCCGTGATCACTGGTAGAATGCCTTCTTCTGCCTTTTTACTTAATGGATACTGACGCTTATGAGGTCTAAAATCGGATTTTGGGGTTATTTTAACCTGTCCTGCTGTTTTTATTAGCCCAATGTCGTGTTGTCCGTGGGACCATAAGGAGTCTGGCACTGATTGTAACTTTAATTCTTCTTGCGGGGTTAGGAGACATAGTCAGAATGGCCCTCCCCCGGGTGGCGTTAGCCTGTCTTGTGAGGAGGTGCACTGTTGGTCTAGCCTGGGTGACCCAATTTAGTCTTTGTACCTGAACTCCTTTATATGCCAATTGTTCCGGTGTCATTTTGGCCCATTCAGTAACTTTCCTCCCCACCAGATACCATGCCATTTGTTCTTCCCTTGTTACAGAGACATGTGCAATGGAATTATTGTGAAAAAGTAACTGCATATCTTTTGTAAGACTGCATGTAACTGCAGAATTTCCTAATTTATCCCAATAGAGATTTTGTAACAGGATTTTTGTGACGTTGTGTTTAAAAAATTGCTCTTCATATTTGTCGTCTGGTCCCACATACTTTCTGTAATACATTGTACAGTGTAGTTGTTTAGCTACCACTGGCGGTTGTGTGCCATATTTGCTTAAGGCCAAATTAGTTAGCTCATTTACTACATTTTGTGGTCCAGTTTCAACAAGATCATTACTGTACCAGTAGTGTAAATCACCCTGCCCCACTTGTAACATAACATCTTGAATTTCTACTCATTTGGCTAGAATCCCTGATGCAGTCGGTACAGCTGCTATGCCAAACACGTGCATTAAATCTCTTCCTAATAAGTTTACAGGGCACATTTTGGAGATAATGACTTGAAACCTGATAGTTTGGTTAATTTCAGGGTCCGTGAACCATAAAGGTTTAGATAATGGTTCCTTATAGATGCGGCCATTTGCTGCCTTGAGTAATACATAGTCATCAGAAGTTACATCGAATGGCACTGCAGAGTTTCTTAGCAGGGTCCTTGAGGCCCCTGAATCACACAAAAATTCTACATCCTTACCCTCTACTTGAAGTGTGATTATCGGTTGTGCCTCTAGCTGCATAGTTACAGCCAGCGCTGTTAAATTAACAACCTGATATTCACCTTTTTCTGAAAAATCAGTCATTTCATTTTCCCATCCTGCACATTCACCCTTACCTTCCTCGTTTGCGTCCTCAAAATCTTCCTCTTCACTCTGTCTTATTGACTCTGGCCAATCAGCCTCTTTATCCGGGTCTGATTTACCTCCACCACCATCATATAGTCATGCTGACCCATGATCCGGGGTGGTTTTAGTTTTTTCAGAAGACCGGCAATCCCTCGCAAAATGTCCCTTTTTACCACATTTGAAACATTCTCCTCTTTTCTGTCTACCTTCATAATCTTCGGAATGTCCCACATTCCCTCTTCCTCTACCCCTGCCTCTGCCCCTTCCTCTATCCCTGTTAGTCGGACCTTGCAGTAGCATAAGTGTCCCATCTTCGCTCACAGTAAAGGTTTGAGCTTGTTTTTTTTCTTTTCTTCTAAATATTTTTCTGCATGTCTTGCATACTCCAGTAGGGGCTGCAGATGGTTTATCATATGCTTTTGGACAAAGTTGCTAATAGCACTTTTGCATCCTTTTAAAAAGGCATTTTTTAGTTGTTGTTCATATGAGGAGTCTTTTGACTGATCTATTTCTTTTTGCATACCACTATGGTTGTCAAAGCACTGGGTAAGTCTCTGCAAATAGTTGTCTACTTTTTCATCGTCTGCTTGTACACATCTATTGATACAGGTCCAGTCTGCCCTAGGCTTCCATTTATCCAAAATACGGGCTAGTAAATCCTTGACCTGCTTTTGGTATGAGTCCGAATTGTGGACAAGTGGCTTATTATCTACTCTGGTTATGGAATCCCAGTCCCCACAGACCAAGTGCCAGTCGGGACCCAAAATTTGTCGAACTACTTGTTCCAACTCTACAGCATTTAGCTTATAACTTTCTATCATGCCTGCGACGTCTTCACAAAACTTGGTCATATCTAACCTAGGGTGTGGTATTCCTTCTATGGCTTTTCGAATGTCTTCCCGCGTCCAGGGTCGATAAACTAAAATGGTGGGACCCTGTCCGAACGTACCCGCTTGCGGATTTGCTACTTCTATGAGGGGATACTCTGTGGACGCCAAATTGACTTTGGTTTCCTTTTGTTTCCATTCTGATTTGTCTATACTATGGGTTCATAGGTCCAGAGTGTCATCCGCCTGCTTTTGTAAAACTACGGGAGGTATGGTTTTGCTTTGACCCACTTCTTCACTTTCCTGATACTGAGGTGGACTGGTTTTAAGGGTTTCCGAGCTTGGATATAAGGGGGGGGGGCCGTCGCCTTGCGACAGATGGCAGATGTTTCATTATCGTCCTTTTGGACGAAAAATGGATCTTTTGCACTCAAGTCACCAGTTTTTTGTTTTGAAGCTGTTCTCTATATTTTTATTAGCTTCCTCTAACCACTTCTGAGCCTGGAGAAATCCTATTCTCTTTTGATCTTTAACCTTATTTCCTGCATCCTTACGTAAACTTTTTACCAAATTTTAACATTCTAATTTGTTTAGATTTCCACTAAACTCATAATCTTTTTTCCATTTTTTTAGAAATTTTAAATTATTTGGATGTAGGTTGAACATATATTGTTCATCCTCGGTTCTTTTGTTTGAGCGGTCGCTGCAACTACAGCAACTACTCCCTGTTCCTATTTTTCTAATCTGAGAGAAAAATTAGTTTCCTTTTCCTGAGATCTCTACCGTTCTTTTGTAAAATTAAACCAAAAGATGATTCCCTTATGACTAGTCCCTTTGTTCTTTTAAATACAAAAAGAAAGAAAAAAATGTTATGCTTACCTTTCTGCGGTTCTTCCGCCCCATTCGTCACCGTCCCACGGATCGAATCTAAGAGTGACTGGCCTCTACTTAGGACTTCTTCGTCGGAGGTCTTTCCATTCAAGGGAGCCCGAGATTCGTTCTCCCCTTCCTGTACAGGTTTTTCAGTCCCACTTATGCGATTCGTACCGTGAAGAGGTGGCCCCACGGTCTTGGGTGCCAGAAATGTCAAAAGATTTTAATACTCTTAACATATACTGGAAGAATCACGCAGATAAAAATAAGCAAAAAGGTTTATTTTACATGCATGGAGACATGCTACAAAGTACATGGTATGTCAGCAGTCTAATTTCTGTACACTTCACATGGGTTTTTATACCCTTCTCTGCACGTACACAGTAACTGGTTACCAGACAAGGAATTTCAGTCAAGGCTGTAAATTCACATACTGGAGCCTTAGATTGTCAGAGGTCAGGCACAAGATAAGCTTGTGCCTGGACCAAGGAAACATCTGTGCATTCCTCTTTGGTCAGCAAATTCTTTATAAGAAAAACAACTTATTTTAACTTGCTTCTTTGCACACAATGCAATTTCACATTTTAACCCTTACTATACATGATACAAAGATGTTGAATACAAAGATTCTTACTACACATACCCAGGAAACACCATAGCGTATGTTGAGCTATTTACAAAATCTTTGTACAACCATGTTAATAGCTGTATAGAGCGAGCTGTACCCATTCATGTTAAGAATAAGGCAAACTGAAAAGACAAGCCACCCTGGTAGAATCACAATATCAATCGTTTATACAACAAAAGAAAAAAAAATCTTGGCCAAGCATCATAGAAGGAACTATGCCTTACATACTAAAAGCCCCATGGCCAATCTAAACAGGTAGCTAAGAGAGTCAATCAAAACCTCAAATGTTAAACTTAACTTCTCAGGCAAAGGACAACCACAAAACTCTCCACAGCAATGTCTGTAACCTCAGGGGAACTACACAGCAATGCGCAGAACTTATTGTAAATGACAACACTCACACTGAACTGGAAGCCATTGCCAATCTTTTAGCTGACAGCTTCAGCTCAAGTTTCTCCTTTCATTTCCCCCTTATAGTCCCAAGGAAATACTGCATACCACAGTCCCCCTAACCTTACTAGGGAACAGGTCATCAATGCATTTTCAAGACCAGAAACACTGCATCAATGGGCTCCGATAACATCCTGGGATGTTTAATAAACAGCATGAAACATGACCTCTCTGGTACTCTTGAATCACTTTTCAGCTGGAGCCTGCAGTCAGGTTTTGTGTCCAAGGATTGGAAGATGGCCACATTCATTCCCTTGCACAAAGGAAGTCCAACCACATATCCAGGTAACTACAGGTCTTACCAGTCTCATATGTAAGGCCATAGAAAGAATCATCTTGGACATGATACATGAGGATATAAGTTATTTGCAAACACTGGACCCATCACAGTTTGGCTGTGTTAAATGAAGGTCATGCCTCTTAAATATGGTGGACTTTTTTGACAGGGTCAACAAAGCACTGGATGGTGGTAAGAGTGTGCACACAGCTTACCTCGACCTGGCCAAGGCTTTTGATACAAAACCCAACTCAAGCATTATAGACAAGCTCACTAAATTAGATATAAACCCTTTTTTCACTAATTGGATAGCCAACTGGCTCACAATACATGAGGCCACTTCCACCAGGAGCCAGTCACTAGAAGAGTCCCCCAGGGCTTGGTACTGGGCCCGCTCTGTTTTGGTATAAATTTCTCTGAAATGGAAGTAAGTACTGAAGGTTTATGGCTGACTAAGTTTGCAGATGTTTGCATGCTGGGAGTCATTATCGACTCCCCTGCAGACAATAGCATTCTTCAAGAAGGTCTAGCTTTGACTAACAAATGGTGCCAAAGCCATGTTCTTAAACTCAAAGCTAAGAAATGCATAATTGTACCCTTTGGAAAGTCAAACTTCCAGGCTAATTACCATGTCAATAATACACCTTTAAGAGTCGAACCAGTGGTCAGGGATCTGGGTACGCACATAGACACTAGCCTTACCTTTTATGTTGCACAACTTATAAGTAAGGGCATGGCATCTAAATCTAAAGAGGTTATTGCCCCACTCTACTCTACCCTTATCAGTCATAGAGTACAGTGCTCCCTTTGCTATGTAGCTGACTATGCAGCAACTAGAGCGACCTCAGAAGTTCCTTACAAAAGAATACAAGGTGTAACAAACCTGCCTTATGCAGAGCACCTTAAAGTCCTTTCCCTGTATGCAGTCTCCTATAGATTGCTGTGGGATGATCTATGCCTGGTTTACAACGCATCCTCAAACCCTACACTTATGAATCTCCCACATATTCGTGAAGTCATAGAGTACCAGAAATACAAGGTCTAGAGACCTTTATTTTGTCTGACTTAAACAGAATATGCTGGAGAGACAGATATGTGTCCCAGAGACTGCCCTTCCTATGGAACAGGCTTCCCATCCATGTATTTTATTTATTTATTTATTTATTATTTATTTCAGTTTGATAACCAGGGAAGTCCACTGGGCTAGAAGAATCCATTTTCAGTGGAGGCCTGGGGAGAAAACCTCCATAACTAAGCAAATTACAATGTAAAACAGTACAGTACAGTATAAAACAAGCAAATTACAATATAGAAATTACAGTATAGACTATAAAAGATAGCTTATATATATTAAACTGAGATAATAAGACAAAGGTGAAGTTAATTATAGGCAAAGTACAAATGGTAGTATTTACATCAAATGTAGCAGAAATGGGTAAAATATTCATTAGACAATGGAACATTCTGAAGGTGGGAAACGTTTTAGTAGAAATGTGCAGTTGTGGATATGTGTCAAAGGCTGGAGTTCAGAAAGAGATAAATATAGTACAATAAGTGGGGTAGAGAACAGTCAGGTAGTGGTAGTAGAACTCAGATGGAAGTTGTAAGGAATAGTATGGAGAGTTGTGGAAGAGTTTGGGGTTCAAGTAGGGCAGGAGCAGGGACACATCCATTTAGAGAACAGGTAGGGGTGTAAGAAGGATTTAAAGTTAGGCAGATGTGAGACAGTTTGAAGATGGGATGGAAGTGAATTTCAAAGTTTGGATAGGGAGTATGAAAGCAGGAATTGGCCGGGAGGTCTTAATGGTTTATGTACTTGAAGGAGATTTTGGCTTTTTGATCTTAGTAGGCGATTTGGGATATAAGGGGTTAAGGAGGTGGAGAGGGAAGGGCAGCTAGAAGGCTTAAAAATGAGTTTGTGGGCGGTAGTTAGCTTTGTGAAGTTTAGGTAGTTAGGCAGTTCTAGCCAGTTCAGGGGTTAAAGAGGCAATGATGAGGTGAGTGTTTTGGAGCGTGTGGTGAATTTACTTATTTTATTATAGGAGGCTTCTAATTTGGTCTGTAATCCAAGATGAATGTTGTTGTATAGAGGGGCACCGTATAGCAGGGAGGGGAGGAGGTAAGAGGAGGCAAGGGCTTTTCTGGTGGTTGGGTGAGGAAATGGTGATGTCGGTATAGGAGACCTAATTTTTGATGGATTTTTTTGATGGCAGAATTAATATGGATCTCAAATTTTAAGTGTTCGTCAATGATGACGCCTAGTAACTTAGTATATGAAACAATTTCAATAGGGGTATTATCTTGACTTAGTACAGAGAAAGAGGCTTTGTTGAATGTGGTGGCTTTGGATAGAGCAAAAATCATTAGCTTAGTTTTGGTAGCATTTAAGGCTAGGTGATGGCTTTGCATCCAGGTTTCTGTTTTGGTAAAAGCTGATTGGGTTTTTAACTGTAAGTCTGAAGGGGAGTCAGCAGTGCAGATGATTGTGGGATCATCTGCATACTGCATTAGAGAGGTATCAGGGATGGAATGGTGATAGTTGTTGATAAACATGTTAAAGAGTAGGGGGCTGAGAACAGATACCTGGGGGATGCCTGTGGGGGTAGGAAGGAAGGTGGAAATAGAAGATTTCCATTTGACAGCTTAGTATCTATTGGAGAGGTAGCTAGACAACAAGGCTACAGAGGAGGGGGATAGGTTGAGAGAGGATAATTGAGATAGGAGGACAGGGCGGGATATGGTGTCAAAAGCTTTTGATAGATCCAGGAATAGGGTAGATACTAACTTGCCAGAGTCACGGGCCTGGTTAATGCATTTCTAGGAAAGATAGAAGGGCAGTGATTGTGCTATGGCTGGGACGGAAGCCATGTTGAGTTGTGGTAATGAACTTGTTGTGTGTCCGATGTGTCATTAGTTGTAAGTGGATGCATTTTTCCAGGATGTTTGATAATGGGAAGAGGATAGCGATGGGCCTGAAATTAGTGGTGACATTGTTCTTGCCACCTTTGTGGAGAGGAATGATGAATGCGTGTTTCCATATAGAAGGGACATGGGACTCTTGGATGCATCTATTGATAAGTATGGAAATTGGCAGGGCTATGCTGTTAGCTGCTAGATTGAGGTATAGAGGTGGTAGATTATCAGGGGCAGTACTACAGGGTTTTAGCTGGAGTAGTAGTTTTTTTTTTTATGGTGCTTGTATGGATGGGGTGGAGGTTTAAGGTGGGAAGGTCAGTATTGGTGGAAAAGAGGGGTGCATGTGGAGGAGAGTTATGTGGTGGGTGAGCAAAGGAGGTGGTAAGTTTAGCTATACAGTTTACAAAAAAGGTGTTGAAAGAGGAAGCAATGTCAGGGTCAGAGAGGTTAGGGTTAGAGCAAGGGTTAGCTTTGTCTCCAGGATTAAGGAGAGACCAGGCAGTATTCCAGAACTTTTTTGGGTTGCTGGGGTGCTCAGATTGAAGCTTGGTGTAGTATGATTTCCGATCTTTGGTGATTAGTTTTTTTACGGTATTCCGGAGTTGTTTAAATTCTATTAGAATATTAGGTAGTTTACATTTATGGTATTGTTTCCATTTTTATCTCGTTGGAGCATGATTTGTTTGGTCTCTTTTGATAACTAGGGACAAATATGTGACTTGACCCTTTTGGTTCTGAGTGGAGCGAGGCTATTTAGTAAGTTTAGGAAGGTTTCGTTAAAATGGGTGATAGCATTGTCAAGGGGTAGGGTTCTTAGGACAGAGCCGTCTGTTTGGTCTAGACAGTTGATGAAATAGAGTAGGTTGAAATTAGACAGGTTTCGAGTTTGAATGTAGTGGTGCTGTTTATGGGTATGAGATGGGTGGCAGATGGCAAAAGTGGGCATGTGGTCACTAATAGGGTCTGGAAGGATGTCTGAAGAGGAGATGTTATTAGGGTGAGTTACTAAAATCTAGTCAAGGATGGTACCTGAGTCTCCATTTTTGTCAGGCCTAGTGGGAGATTGGATAATTTGGCAGAAATTAAAGAGGTTGATTGCTTGGGAAGGGGGTTGAGAAATGATATTTGCCCAGTTGATATTTACGTCACCGAGAATAAAGGTTTAATTTTTAATATTGGAAGAGAACCAAGAAAGAATATCTTCTAGCATTGGAATATTGTTTTTGCTGGGGGGGATATATATGGCTGCTATGCATATGGATTTATGGTTATTGATCTTTAGGTGGACTACTGTTATTTCTGATGTGGAAAAATCTGGAGTGGGGTTAGTAAAAGGAGTGACGGTATAAGAGGTGGAGTAGATGATCGCTACACCACCTCCTTTTTTGTTGGGCCTATCATTGCGTATAATTTGATAGCCAGGGGGCAGTACATCTGAGTCGTTTATGTTAGGCTTAAGCCAGGTTTCAGAGATGGCTATGATATCAGGGTGATTACGTAAGAGCCAAGCATGGAGACTGGGGATTTTGTTACATACACTTTGTGCATTTAATATGGTGAAGTGGATGGAATGAGGAGTGAGGCTATGTGTGGGTATATGGTTAGGTGTGGAGTTGTTGGGGCCGGGATTGGGATTAATATCACCAGAGAAAGAGAGGAAGAGTAGGCCTAGTAGATGATGTGTATGTGTAGTGATAGAATGAGATGTAGGGTATGGGTGGAAGATGTGTTTGATATTTTGTGAGTGGTGGTGATAAATAGGTGTGGCAAGGGTTGGGAGGATTTTTAGTTTAAAGAATAAGGTGATGAAGATGGGATAGAGTTTGGGAGGTATTGAAGGGAAAGAGGGTAGGGGGAGTTGGGTTATGGATGTACAGTGTAAGGGTGGGTTATAGGCGGGATGTGAGAGTTGTGTTAGGTATGAGAGAGTGATTAGGAAGGTTAGTAATCATAGGTATGGAAGGTGTTGGGAGGGGAGTGTCATGATGTAGTTAAGTATGTGTGAGGGGGTATGGTGTGATTAAGGTGAGATAAATGATTGTTGGGTAGGGTGAGTTGTGGGAGGAGTTAGGGATACATAAAAGTACAGGCAGTGGGGTTGGGATTTGGGGGTAGGGTAGGGGAGTGGAGTGAGCCCGCAGGGCGAACAGAGTGGGAAGAGCAAAAGAAGGTGAGTGCAGCAGAAAAAGTATCAGCAAAGTGTAGCTTAATAGCTAGTGTAGAAAGTTTTGTACTACTATTATTCGGCAAGGTTGAGTAGGTTGACTTTTCTAGAAAGTTCAGGCAAGGTGAGAGAAGATAATTACAATTTTAGGATGTTAAATCTTAGCTAACTAAAAACCTATTGGGTAAGTGCTGCAAGGCTGGGAGTTACATAGGTAGCTACTGCCACCTAGTGGTAGAAAGATTAAGTAGCAGAGATAACCAAACCCATTGTAGGTTTGAGTATATATAGGAGACCTGGAAGGGGGAGGGGGCAAACTGGTCTGCGGTGGGGGGGCTGGCACGCATACAAGGAGGCTGAATTTGTCTATTACTCACCTTAAGCACAACCTAGACCAGTGGATGGGGAGTAGAAAATGTATATGGGGTCTGGTACCCATGTCCCTTATGGACAGTGGTAACTTATAAAAGCCTGGCCCTCAATGACCTTTTTATTGACAGGATATCATTATTCTTTTGGGAAAACGTGGCTAGGATAAGAAAGGCTCCCCAGGTCATTAGCCTGTTAACAATATATGAGTCTATAAATCTATGTGAAGCAATATGTAATATTTTAATGTGTGCCTACTATTTGTTTAGAGCAAAAATGAAATTCATTACATGGTCATTGTCTTTTATCACAATCAGATGTCTGAATTGTACATAGAAGTGGACACTGCTTAATGGGGGTTGTCTGGCTGAAAGTTGCCGACTCTGTTGCCACGTGCTTAGTTTAACAGCCATCTCTTATTTTTTGAGAAATAAATGCATCACAGAGTACCTATTCAAGAACTTCTGGGGGCTGGGAGCCCCCCATATGCCAAGGCTGTATAAGTAAATTTTGACATGAACTTAGTAATTGCCTCTGCCCAGAACCCAGCCTAGTCTAAAACCAGCCCTGCTCATTGGTCTGCACAGAAGGATTTGTGTGTGAGGGGATGGGGACAATGTCATTAGTTCTTTAACATTCCTCCAAAACCTTAGAGGTGACTATTTCTTGTGTTGGGCTGGGGACAGTGTACTCATTATTGTTTTTTTAACTTTCCTCACAAACGTCAGAGGATTACTATAGATTATATAGGAGCACTGTACTGCCTAGAAGTAACAAGTTGGAAACATTATTGTTATTATTTTTTTCATTTCCTCACAATAAAACATTTGATACATATACAGGTGTATATATTTTGGGGGAGAGTAAATAAGTATGCTGTTTATCTATGTCCAACAGAAAATATGTTATGTTCTATTTGTGTTTTTTAGTTTTGTCCCAGGCTGACATCAGGATACACAGAACATGGCTGTCTTTTGTGGCTAGGGGTGAGGAAGCTTGCTGTATATAAATATGACATCATCTTGAAATATATGATCGTGGTAATTTCTGCTTTCACTTTAATCCCAATTTAACACCAGAGGGGGGATACACAGAAAGTGACTACTTATTCCTAGATTTGAAATATATATATATATATATATATATATATATATATATATATATATTTTTTTTTTTTTTTTCCTAAGCATTTGTCTCTGTTGAATGAAAAAGTTATTTAAAAATCTTTATAAATGCATCTCAGAACACCTAGAAATTTACTGACGTTTGGCTACCAGACCCCTAGCTTAATACAGATATTTTCTTTAGAGATATCAGAGTACATTCTTACTTACAGAGTTCCATAGATGTTGAATGAATGAATGAATAACTGCAGGAAAAAATGAATAGTAAGACAAACTGAAGAAAAGGAACAAAAGAAGTAATGTGAGTAGACCTAGATGGCCCTGGATGGTTGTCGTGGCTGTTACCCTTATAGTGATCCGTTTCTTCAGGGGACCAAAATAGGCCCCCCCCCCCCAGAACAGGCGCAAAGTGAAGAGACATGAGTAGTTCTGCCCAAACTGGTGCTTGATGACAGCACAGTAGCTGGTTCTTACTTCACTGAGAATGAATGGGTTGGGAATAGCTCTTGTCTTGTCAGGAATTAATGGCTGATTGTTTGGGGAGATGATGGATGGCATGCAACTGGGCACCACAACAAAAGTAAAGCTCCTGGTTTTCAGGAATGTAAAGTTTGAGAACATGTAGCAGTGCATCAGATATGCCATGGACGAGCAGTAGTGATAGATGAGATTTGATAGCATGTAAGAAACAAGTCTGTGTGAAACAAGCATGCATAAAGAAAGTAAGAAAAAAAGTGTGGTTCTCAAACAAGGTGACATCGAAGGAAAGGAAAATGTTTAATACTTACCAAATATGTAAGAAACATAGCAGGAGGAAGACACACAAGAATGCTTATTAAAAAGAAGGAAGCAGGAAAGGAAGTGAGAAAGTTAAAGGTGAAAACTAAGGGGAAAGGCTAGCCAAGTCAGCCATGAAGGAAGGTACAACTTTATATCAATATACAGAGGAACAAAGAAAGTTAAAGAAAGACATAATGAATGAACAGTGGGTTGGATGGATGAACATGATGTTAAAACAAGCTGGGTTGCTAAATGAATACTTCCGCACTGCATTTGTGAAGAAAAACAAAGGATGCATACCAGACCTAACAAGTATAAGTGCAAAGGATAATGAAGGGATGGTGGTGATCTCAGTACTTTCATAGCATAAACATTTATGAAATCACCCCAAAGACGAGAGGTGCACAGAGATGGGCATTGTAGGATTTACCATACACTCTGATAACCATTGGGGGAATTGGTAATATGAATAACAGGCTTTTTTTAACAAATATTAGGGGGAAGGTTTTGTTTTAGAAGCCTGGGAAAGAGCAGGTTTCATTCCACTTCACAAGACTGGGAGCAAAAACTATGCCAGGGGCTATCAGCCTATCATATTGATATTCTGTGGTTGCTTGGCAGTAGCAGTGTAATATGTGGCACTAAACAGGGGATGGAAAGAGAGAGAGAAAGAGATTATGAGAAGGAAGATACCATTTACAGGAGAGGGTTTGGCATCATTTGTGTACTGGTGCCTGTCATCCTGTGCAGTGTCTAGGCAGATTATTCTCTTAGTGAACGTGTGGTTAAAGTATGTATCACTGAGTATAGATAGAGCAAATGTCATTGGTTGAAAATAATTCTGCCTTAAATTCTGCATTGATTTAACAGAGAATTGCTATATTGCTAGTTTTAAGGTGGCCATGGTGGTGCAGCTGTTAGCATTGTCTCCTCACAGCAAGAGGTTCTCCAGTTTAATTCTCAGCTGGGGTGCCTTCTTTGCAGACTGTGGAGTCTGCATGTCCTGTCTGTGGTCCTGTGGGTTTCCTCCAGGTGCACCGGTTTCCTTCCACATTCCAGTGACATGCAGTAGGTGGATTGGACACTAAAATTGGCCGTAGGTGCAAGTGCTTGTGTGATTGAGTGGTACGGATGAACTACTGCAGCAGGACTAGCCACCTGGTGGTGTAAACTTTGGCTTGAGTGCCCCGTGTGCAAAATGGAAAAAAAGTGTTGAGAATTGATGGATGGATGGACTATATTGTAAGTTCTCTAACATGTGTAGTTAGATAGAAGAAAGGATCAGACTGGATTGTTTTCATGCTACATCAGTAAGCTATGACTACCATTCCAGCTGGGATATGTTAATTAATGCTTTGTTGGCATCCTGTCTCTCCTGGTGAGGAATTGCTAGAGTGGAAAGGAGAGTTATACCAGCAGAACAATTAGTGCACGAGAATGCTTTGAAAGCATAAGAGACTCCACATTCAGGAAATGGCAGCAAAGCTGAGCCCAGTATACAGACACAGGTGCTAATCAGTGCTATGGCACGTGAGTACAGCAGTGAAACGGTGCCTACAAAGGAGATCATTAGAAGGACTGTGCCACCAGTCAAAGCCGTACCTGTATATGTGCTGAACCAGTGATGACATGGTATGATACAGCTGCTGTTGTCATTTTATTAAAGTACCCTATCCTATAATCTGCAGAATGTATTCTGTTTGGGTTTTCTTTCTTTCAGCCTTAATGATCCATTCCTTGGATCCTTAGGCGTTTCATTATTTACAGTTAAACCATTATCACAGCAAAATACAACAGAATATTGGAGAAATAAAATGCACTCATTTATTTGCTGATACCTGCTTTATCTTGGTCATGGTTACATGGGAGCCAGAGGCTATTCTGACAAGGAACAGGCATAAGACATCGGATGGCATTCAGTCTCAGGTCAATCTGTTGTCTTGTCTTTGGGATGTGAGAAGAAGTAAGAGATCTGATGAAAACCCAGGTGGAAATAAGGAGGCCATGCAAACTCTTTATAGAAGGCAACCCTAGCCAGGAGCTAACTGGAGAACAATGTGCCATCAGGCACTTTATTAACTGCTACACTGCTGTTCTGCCCAGCATATATCTTAAGTGCATGTTGTTAGATGGGACTCTGTAAACATAAAATATCATCCACAAGCTTTTTCCTTAGCACTGCATCTCTGAAGGAATGCCTTGCTGTTTTGTTACACCCTAGCTATTTTTGTTATGGTGTTAATTTTTTAACCATGTGTGTGTGTGTGTGTGTGTGTGTGTGTGTGTGTGTGTGTGTGTGTGTATATATATATATAGTTGTGTAGCATTTCATCGAAGTTAACTTAGACTGAAGCACAAACGGTTGGAAAAAAATAATTGAAAGTACTTTTGATTGAAAAAACGTTTCAGTGAAGAGTGTAGTAGAAGTCTATAGATGGTATTTCTGGTGTTTTTGCTCATGGAAGTTTTTAGGGGGCATAATTTAAAAGAGTTTGTGTGGATTGGCAATGCCCACTGTCTTGTACTCCCAGATTTGTACATGTTTGTGTGCCAGGACTGATTCACTGTGGTTGGTGTTTTTTTTACTTTTCCCCTCTTGTGTGCAACCTTGGAGTTAGAATATATAGTTAAGGGGTGGAAGTGGGTACAGGATTGGGGGTGAGGGGGTGGGGGCTTGCCCTTTCAAAAAAGCTTTTTTGGTGTTTATGTTGTGTAGAATGTTTTTGATAAATGGATTTAAAAACAAATGTACTTCCAGTCATTTTTTTCAGCCATTTGTGCTTTAATCAAAGCTACCTTCAATGAAATGATACAGAACTTTATATATATATATATATATATATATATATATATATATATATATATATATATGTATGTGTGTGTGTGTGTGTGTGCGTCTGTTTCCTGTGCATCATAGGTTCATGGGTTCATAAGTTGGTACTAGGTTATCGGCCCTAGGGCCTATACAAGCCTAGCCATAACAATTCCCTGGCTATTTCTTCCCACAGTATTTACTTCCCTGGACCCCTGTCTAGCAGGGCAACTGACGTGATCCCCGGGGTGAATTTCCTATCTCCCATCCAATCATCAAGGTTCCGTTTGTGTACGGCCAAAGAGGTGCTCTGCTTGACATGTATGCGCAGTCTGTTCCAGAGTTTGGGGAGTCTCTGGGTCAGGAACCTATCCCTCCAGCAAATTTTGTTCATTGTGATGACAAGGTTTAGATCCCTTGAGCGTGTGTCTCTGAGGGATTGGGATTTCTTTAAGTGTAGCATGTCCAACAGCTCTGGGTTTGACATGGCCTTGTATGTTAAGCAGAGATCGCCTCTGAGTCGACGATATGCGACAGAGTATATAGCTGGAGTTTTTTAGACGGTCAGCATAGGGCATCTGCTTTAGGCCTGTGATTCTTTTAGTGAGGTATTTCTGTGGCCTTTCCAGTTGTTGCAGATGTCACCTTTAATAATTTAAGATGCTGCCCTTTTCATCATAATGTAATTGAGGTAACTTTATTCAAGAACCACATTAGATACAGCTATCTGTGTCAGTTTTACCAATTTGTTTAGAAATAGTGTCTCACCAATTTTTACCCTCCTTCGATTTTACTGCTGCTCCTCCATTGTATTTCATGACAAACATTCATTTATAAAATGATCAGAAAATAATCACCGTAACTAATGGGTTGTCTTCAAATATTTTGGCCACAGAAGCACAAAACTGGTAGTTCCAAGATCACAAATGGACATTTGCCTGAAATAATTGTTTCATATATTGGACAACCCCTTGTACTTCATGTGGGGATACCCCCACACCCCTTTACTGCTGTACATTCAACACCAGTACAGCCAAATGCATGTTTTTCATAAAAATTAGGTATTTGTCTTTCTCCTTTCTTCAGTGACATTAGGGAAGAGATGTAGCAGTTTTGGAACATGAAGCACAAACTTTCCTGCTTTGAGCACTTGTGTTTCTGAATAACCCCAGCCAATCGCAGCAAATTATTTTGTGAGCATCGTGGATGCTCAACTACATTAACAACACGATTAACTACAATTAACTAATTGAAAAACCTATGTTAGTCCAGTAAAATGTATTACATTATGTCTGTGTTTCATTGTCTTTGTGTTTTCTGTTATCAGTCCCTCGTGGCATTTCTCAATGATTTTTTCTTTCAGCTGCATTATTAACACTCTGCTGGGCAGCACCATCTGTGACCAAATTAAATGTTCACACCTCTAGCACCACCACCACCACCACATAAACCAACAAAATAAAAACACTCTCTGTGTTCCTCACGGTTCCCAACAGTTCACTCCGCATCTTGTGGATTTAATTGAATGGATATCAGGGCCATTAGGCCTAATACACACCTATGAACCTATAACAATGGGCGGCACAATGCCAGGGCACTTCTGTGGGCTAGGCTTGTAAAGGCCTCAGGGCCATTAGCCTAGTACACACCTATGAACCTATATATGGACCAAATTAAATGTGCCTTTTCCTGTCTTCTCTTAAAATGCACTAGGTCAAACAGCAGTACACATCATGTACCTTCTCCTTCAGTGAGCATTGTCACACGAGCTTACTGTATACTCATATATATGTGGTCACATTCTGAAATATTGTCAAAGCAGGTTAATGGCTGTGTGCAGTAAACTATATCCTTTAAAGCAATGGCAGAATGCATTCATAAATGTACTGTTTAATGTCTGTGTGTCTGCATTTGTATGTTTGATCATGTTCATGTTTGCTGTCCCTGCAATTGGTCATTGATGATCAGTGTATTACCCTGGAAAACAAACATAAGATAAAACAAAAAGTCTTTAGTCTGTTAAATGCATGCTACCATTTTTAAATAACACCATTGTTTTAACTGAATTTTCAATGAACCTAGTTGCATTTATAATGTTTAGGAGTAAATGTAAATTCATTATTTTACCTAGCTTAATAAATATAACCCTATAATAAACATAAGTCTTTATTACTTGTATTCAGCTTGACAGATATATTTCAGTATGTTGATGGGTGGATTTAGTAATTTCCAAAGCTGTAAGATGAGGAAAGTGGAACTAAATGTATTTATCTTGTTTTGATATTTTATTGTGCAGCTGCATTGGCACAGAGGGATAACGCCCTGAATGTGATGCAAGTGACAATAATTCATTTAGTGGATTGGGCACCTGTTAGAGCTGGTCTGGGAATAGAGGAATGATGAAACTCACCTCTCTAAAGAGGAAAGGATGCTTACATGTACTCAAGGCACACTCTTGGTGGTAGAATCCCTGGTGTAGAACTGAGATTTCACAGATGTGCTCATCTTCAGGGGCAGCAGGACTAACTGATAGTGGGTTCAAATGGTTCATAGGTACTTTCTAGGCATGCGGTGCAGGAGATCATTGAGGAGCCTAGCTCAGTTTCCTAGCTACCCCAGGTACTCTCTGGTTAAATAACGTGCTCAAGGTTACTCAGTAGACACATGAAGGTGGAGGGAATCAAACCCTGTAACACAGGAAGCAGATCATTAAGAGCTCATAGCTTTAATCCTGTCTTCATTAACTGGCAACTGCAGGGAATAAGGCTAGTTTGTGGAAGGAGCAGCAGTGAAACAACTACACCAGGGGAGAAAGGAGGACCGACTCCCCCTGCAAAAACATTTCAGTTATGTTTTCTTTAGTTTTCATTTATGTCGATTTCAGTCAACACTAAAGCTGTACTTCTTGGAGTTATATCCGTTTCTGAAATAGAATGATTATTCAGAATGTTTGCAAGTAATAAAACTTTTAACATTATAGTATATTAAAGTACTGGTTCTTCGAGCAAAGTTAGTTTACTCTTTAATAGTTACTTGGCTTGTACGATGTAAGAGGTTTCTGTTATACTTTCCATATTAAATAATGTCTGTGGTATGTTTGGCTGTGAAATGTGGTGCTTCATAGTTTTTCAAGACTTTGTCCCATTAATGAGAAAGAGTGTGTTAAATTGCAAGTACTTGTTTAATGTAAAACTCTTGTTTCTTCACTGTCAAACTTTTGTACCACTTACTTGACAAGCTAGAGTAAATACATTTGCAGTCATTATCATTTCATATTATAGTAACTGACACTTCTTTGAGTATACAAGATTAACTTATTGATAGCCTGTTAAAAAGTAGATGCCTGTATGTCTTGTAATGTACCAGTTTTAGCTTCCCTATTTCATGCAGTTCCTGCAAGGTACCAATATTTACTTTATGTAACAATCTTAATTTTCCTTTTCTAACAATGCAAAATGCAGAATGCTAGGTGTTCCCCATCCACTGAGGAATTATTTGACCCTTGAGGGTGTATCCAAAAGATCTCAGGGCCTTTGCAAGTAAAGAGCAAAATACATAATGGAAACATAATCTCTTACTGTAGATGGGAATATATGTAGCACACAGTGTTTTTATAGTACATGGCTTTGTTATCTTAATGTTTAGACAACACTTATCTGTCTCAAGAAGGCTCACAGACATTCCCTACCATCCTTTACGAGCTGTTTCTGCATTTTTGGTGCAGCAGTAGCATTGTTGCCTCACAGCAAGAGGTTCTCCCGTTCGATTCTCGGCTGGAGCGCCTTCTGTGTGGAGTCTCCATGTCCTCCCCGTAGTCGAGTGGCATTTGAAAGATATGCGTAGAATGGGCCTGCCTTCCTTGAAGGTTGGGCGTCGAGCTGGCACCTTGGCACCGTTAAAATCTACTGCCAATCATTAGCGGACTGGAGTTCTGCTGTGGCGACTAGAGTTGCCAGCTTTCTTTGTGGCTAAAACCAGACTAAGGTCACGCCCCTCACATCACCCATAACTCCACCCATCCCACCACCTCTCCCAGTCATGCTCCGCCCATTTTGTGACATCATGATGACATCAGCTGATGGGAACGCCTTCTTTTTCTGTTCTAGATGCCTGCTTTCAGCCGATTTACTATGCTTTTCTGTAAAAAAGCAAAGTAAATCTGCCAAATTAACAAACACTGATAGTCTTTTTCCTTTTGTGAAACAGAATATTGGAGTTTGTACAGTGTTTTCCTGACTACCAGATAATTGATTTGATTTGATTTGTGGATAGTCCAGAAAAAAATGGATAGATGGCAACAGGGATGATTTCCAATGTCCCACCTATTGGGTCAAAGTTATGCTTAAATAGAGCTAGGGATGGACTGTGCTTCACATGGATGGGAAGCTTGTTCCAGTGCACACATGACAAGAGAAGATCATAAAATTTTCACTAGACACTGTTACAAAAGATCAGACAATACAACAAAAAAGAAAAAAATGACAATAATATGCATAAATAAGAGAAAGAAAATGAAAAAAAATGACAATACATCAATGCTTATCTAGTATGGTAGCCACTTTCACTTGTCAGCTGAAATTTCTACACCAGAATACAAGGCCACTAAACGTCACTCTATATTTTTAACAAATTCAAAGTGCTGCATATTTCATTTCCACCCCTATAAAAATGGTAATCTACCTCCAAAACACAAACAAATCCCATTACCAGTCAACAGTCGGTATACATTTCAATGTCACTCAGCTTTAAACCTTTTAAAACATCTGTAGGTACAAGTTTACTAAAACAAACTTTGCCAAACAGGTTTCACAACTTACCAGCCCAAATCCTACCCACCATCAAAACCTGGAAGACCCTACTGGCTCAGGGTTTCTTGCAGTTTTTACTATTAGAAGTACATAGAGAGCAAAAACAAACTATTTGCAGGTCTTTTTTATGTCTACAGTACACAGTTACTTTATGAAAATACTTCAAAATAACTTTCAAAGTTTCTCAACCTGTTCTGAAGCGAAGTTCAACTTTTTCAGAAGTTTTACCTACATGGTTTCTGGACCAGAACACCAGCAAAAAAGATCCAGTTCCTTCAATGCACATGAATACGTTGCCAGCCAATTTCAGCACACCTTACTTTAAAGGTTTTGGATCTTTCAGCCTCCAGTCACAAAACATCAGTGGCAATATTCTCCAAGAAAAGACAACAGGCAAGTGTTACTTACCCACATCTTCTAAAAATTATAAAGAAAAATAAGTAGCCCCCCCCCCCCCAATTGGCAATTTCACTGCTCTCAAGCCTTGAGCAGGAAACGGTCACCATACCTGTCAGTTCGAAAACTTGCAACCTAAGGGTGGTGACAGTGTGTTGCGGGGGTTATTCATTGGAAAGATATTTAACGCAACCAACTCTTCAGAGTTTCTGTCAAAATAAAGAAACAAACATAACATGCTTTCTAAATCAAGCAAAGACTCACCCAGTTCTAGATACTCCTCAATGTTGGGTCCATCCCACTTATATCAGTCGCTCTGTATAATCCTGCTGAATACTTAAAACACTGAACAAAGTCGGAGCACCTCCTTTGCTGCATTCGAGGTTGCAATAGGTGTGGAATTGTGAGTGGCACACACGCCGAGAGCTGTTTGTATGCAAGCATATTTACAATGCTTGCATACATAAACTAAAAACGCCGGAGTGTGTTTTTATGTTGACATTCTTTCTTACTGTGTCCGGAGTCTGGTTTTGAATGAAATTGGTAACCAAACAATTTGACAGAAAATCGGACAGTCTGGTCAAAAAACAGACAGCTAGCAACGCTAGTGGCGACCCCTAACCAGGAAAAGCTGAAAGAACAACATTTATATTGTCTTCTAAGTGAGTGAATGCAGCTAGAAAGATTGACAAAGAAAACATTTGTGAATCTTTTTTCCAGCTACACAGTTTCTCAGTGTTAGCACTGCAGTGTAGTAGCTGTATGGGTGCTATCATAAACACTATGACCGGTTTAAAGGTCACTGATGTTAATTCTTCTTTCTTTGATATGGCTTTAATAGAAAGCAGCTTGTGTAACCTCTGAGCTAACAAATTATGGCTGTAATAAGCTCTGTCAGATGGAACTGTATACATTTTGAGTCTTTGAACATAGTCTGAAACTAGGCAAAGCTGCTCATCAGAAAGGGCCTTCTCCGCTAAGTTTATAGTAAACCCAGTCTTTGAGGTATATCTCTTTCAGCAAAATGTTGAGGTACAGTGACATCATTCCCCATAATACAGTACATTTTGGTGTTTTTGTTGTGTTTCTGCAACAAAAATAATTTGATCAGTGGTGTTTACTAGATCCTAATGCAGTTGCTCACAGTTCTTGAGATGTCCTATCACCATCTTACAAGGTGGGTTTTGTTCTGTTTTCTGTGCAAAACTGCGAAAAATAATTACTGCAGTGTTTTATAATTTCTTTCTAGACTAATGCAGGAGAAGGTAACTCACTTTTTGCAAAAGTTGCTTATTACATTTGTTTTGTTAACCTAAAGATCATTAATTCAACGTTTGAAAGGGAGTAGTTGTTGAGAATGACAGAAACACATGCTGCTTGCTTCACTGAATTTATAAGACATTGCTGTATTATGCTTCTACCTTGTTTGCAGGATCTGTCTTTTGAATGGGCTACGTCTACTTAACACTGGTGTGCAGAGAGCTTTATGCACATGGCATTGATGTTTGCAGGTTTAATGCCTGCTCATGGCAATCATGCAGTCATGCTTGGTGCAGACTTAAAAAGTAACACCTTTTGTGTTGCTGTCAAGTTCCTGTACCTCTGGGTGTATACGGAGAAGTTGTTGTTTAGCCAGCAGAAGTACATGTCTTTTAAAGCATGCATTCTAGCATAAAAACATTTAATGTGATCTTAAAGTAGTTCTTGCTAAGTGTGTGTCTAGGATTGCAGCCTTGGCATGGCACGGGGTAAGCAGAGGTAGGGCTACTAGACAGGTATTTTGTAAAACAAATCTGCATAGAATCTAGGTTTTGTAGAGTCTGACTGTGTCCTCATGAAGACCCTGTTGCACCCATCATTTGATAATTTATGTTTAGCCTACTTTGAATGTACTTATGATTTTTTACCTGTTACATTTGACCACAGTGATCTTTTTTATTTTCTCATAATCTTTTCTCTGCAATATAAGCCATTATATTCTAGAGTTTCACCTGTGTAAAATGATAATCTTCATCTAAGAAATGTAAGCACGCTTCATATGTGAAGGGCTGATCTGGGACATCTGTACTACTGAATTGTGACCCTGAGTAATTTATTTAACTTCAATGAGTTCATGGTCATAGGTTAGTAATAAGCCAGCTGTCCTTGCGAGCCATTTTAAGCCTAGCCAATTATCCCTTGTGAGACTCAAACCATGCACTTTGTGTTTGTAAGGCAAATGCCTTAACCATTAAGCCACCCTCCCAACTGAACACAGTTTTCCTTAATAACCTCCCTTCAGCTAAATTAGTTCTGTCACAGCCTTGACATAGAAGACCTCCATAAATACAAGGCAGTAGCTTTCCATAATTCTTTGTGTGGCCTTAAAAGGCCCAGGTATTACTTGCTGTATTAGGATTGCCACTAGGAAATGTATTATTAGATGTCTGTTGGCATGTTTGGGTGCCATGCCTACCACTTATCACCATGTTACTGACTCCATCTGTGGGTTGCAACTGGTAACCTATAAGTCACCAGGCATCTTTTACTACCATTTATACCCGGTCAGTTCAGTCTGTAGGCATGGTATAGTTTTTGACTAATTCACCATTTTATAGCTGATGAATACGTTCAGAGCCATAAGAAACAGTTTTACTATTGTCATAGAGATAATCAGCATTAAACGTGTATGCGAGTGTTTTCCTAATACATAACCTCACAACTAAAACCTGCAAAAGGCCAGTCATGTCCATAACTTTTGCCATTAGGCAACACATGATGTATATCCCCATCATATGCTCCCAAACCACTCCTGTGTTACAGACTAATCTTAATATAATTTGAAACGTATTCAAAGGAAGGAACAAATAAAAATCTTCCCTCCGTTTTTTTTACCTGTGCTCATTTTTTTCCTAATTAACATCACAGTTTACAATAGTTTACTTCCCAGATACCATATATGGAAGAAAAAGACTAATTGTTCATTAATAATCCCATTATTAATATTTTTTAAATCTTTACTATCTTTATTGTGACCTACACTGGTCTTCTACGTACATATTTCTCATGTTTTCTAAGTTCAGTTTGTCTGTATGCAGCTTTTATCCCTCACAATTCTAATATTCAATTCACAGGTAACTATGCTCATATTTGTGATACTTAATTACTCATCAGGAAGATATAATATTTTATGTATTAAATAACTATTTACAAGTATAATTTACCTATATTTTAAAGATTACATACTTATACAATTATTAATGTTATTTAAAAATACATTATTTTCATTTCTATTATGAACTTTGCCCGTACTAACAAACAAAACAAAAAAAAACTTTTTAAGTTAACATAAATTTGGGTGATATAATTTCTGTTTTTTTTTTCTTTTGACAGTAAGCCCTAGCTGCCTGCTAACCATCTTCCCATCCTGGCCAGATGTCTCATTTGTTCCCCATTTCTAGTGTGAGGGTTTACCAGGTGGGGCCCATCAGTGAGGCATCCATTGAGGACAGTTAGACATTTTACTTAATGTCCCAACTCCCTGGATGTCATGGGTTACTTTCACAAACTGCATCTGGGTATATAATGGGAAACTATGAGGAACTGCCCTGCCTCTATGGTGATACTTCCTCTCTGTGGTCACCTCCCACATACCTACCTGGTGGCCAATCTCCTGTGGTGTTCTGTCTCAAAACTGGCAACACTGGGTAAAATCCTGTTTTACTAGCACATTCCACCTCTCCTCAAAGACAGGTCAGCAGGCATCAGCCCGGTTATTCCTGAACTCCCTATACTTGCTTAACGAGGCACTTGAAATGCTTGTTGAACTCTGGCTGCAATAGGGCTTTATCCTCTCTATGCCATCAGAGCTGGCCTGTAATATCTATGTCTTTTGTCTAATGAGCCCCATGCAGTTATAAAAGAGAACATTTACTGTTCTTAGTAATACAGCTACCTCTTGCTTAGTGCCATATTTTATAATTCATTCAGTGTGCAGACTCATACAAGGGATGCATGCTGTGAGTGAGTGAGTGAGTGAGTGAGTGAGTGTGTGTGTGTGTGTGTGTGTGTGTGTGTGTGTGTGTGTGTGTGTGTGTGTGTGTGTGTGTGGTCTAACTGTATGACAGGAGTATGTCTCATAATATTAACCAGTGTTCCTGCCATGCCAGTGCAGAATGGATCCAATCAGGAAACCACGGACATTGGTCCTTACATAGAGACACCCTTGTGTTCCCCTATATTAATCGCTTTACCAACTCAACATTTATATGTAGGCAGACCTAAACACACACACACACGCACACACACGCACACACACACACACACACACACACACACACGCACACACACACGCACACACACACACACACACACACACGCACACATGCACGCACGCACACACACACACTGCTGGGCCCAATTCATAAAGGTTTTGGCCACAGTTTCCATGACTACTGATGATCTCTCAGTACATAATATGTCACTGATGTGCTCAAGTTCAGCAGCTTCTCAGCTGGGAGAGCTCAGCTGCATCACTATGTTGGGGGATGCCCAGGTTTATTTTTAGAAGTTCATTTGCCTGTTCTGCAGTGTATTCTGTGGTGTGCTGTTTCCTCCCATCATGCTTTTCCACCCTTTTCATTCCAAGAAATGGTGTTGCTGTTGCTCAATATTGTGAGGCTGAGCACCCTTTCATCATCCTTTGATGGCTGGGTGCTGTGATACTTTGTTTCCAACTTGTTGTCTGCCGTTGTTTCCAGTTACATACATTATACATCATATATGTCCTTTTGAATAACCATTATCAGTTCAACATCACATTAATAATGTTGTATATTTTGAGTAGTATGCTCTCCTTATCTCACCATGTGTTTTGAGATTGTTTGGTAAATCAAGAATGAGTGGGTTTCTTTTTCCTTATAGCTGACATTAACTCAACTTTAGAGATTAAATTTTGTCTTTTGAGTAGTACTGTATGCCAGTTTTCCATATCAAAATCACATTTACTCTTTAAATAGTCTGTGTTAAACACTTTAACCTCTACTAATATTTGATTCCAAATGATCAAATTCCTATTTTTTCTTAAATTAGTCTACATTTTCAGTGATTTAAATGATTATCTGTAGTTTATTCTATAAATGTTATAGAGACTAATGTGAAACACCATGTTTTCAATATGATGTTTATAGAAGTACAATCTGTTGGATTATTGGTGCTTATAAAAATATGTCTTTAATAACCTAATTATGTTATTATTATTTACGCCTTGTTTATGTTGTCCAAGTGAGGTTTTGATGAGTGGTCTAATTTCCTCCTTTACCCAAAAACACCCTGCAAGAGAATTGGCAATCCTCCAAAGTCCTCAAAGATATGTGTTTAGTGTGTTAGTGAGTGTTTCTGCATCATGTGATGGACTGATGTGTCCAGGCTTGAGTTTTTGTCTTTATGTCCATAGGTTTCTACTCCCTCATGTCACTGAATCGGACTAAGTGGGCAATAGCAGAATAATAAATGAAGATTTCTGTTTAAAATGTTTGAATTTTGTGCAGTCTAGTTAAAAAAGTCAAGACTTGAGTAATATAACTGACTATTGTACTCAGTACTTAGTCACAGCAAGCAATAATTCCTGACAGAGTGGGCATTATTTGGGGAAGTAATGTACAACCCACTTGCAGCATCAGGGCTCTCCACCCCTGGAAGGTCCATTATTTCCCCTGTTACACCGTCCCTGGAGGTCATGATTGGGCTTAGATAATAGACTATCTGTTAAATTTGTATATGAATTTCTGTTAGATTAGATTTTTTTTATATATATTTTCTCGTAAAACAGTTTGTCTGCCTAATATTTCAAACTTGAAACTGTAGGAAGTATTTTATAACACAGTATAAGCTGTGTATGTATTTAATGTATACTCACACATATACACACACATACAAGCATACACAGATTTGTCCAGCAATTACTTTTACTTTCTTGACTGAGTGCACATCAGCTGTCTCATTGTGATCAAATAAATGGAAACAAATCATATGGTATAAGGCAGTGCACCCTTCCCCAATGCCTAACACTGGTCTGTTTCCCTGGTAAATCAGTTGGGAGCACTGTCAGTCAATGAAGGCATACATTATATTTTCATACTATGTTTTGTACAGAAAGTTACACACCCCATTGTTGGCTTTAGTCTGAAATATTTAGCAAAGAAGGTAAGTAGTGCCTTACTTTCTTCAGATTGCTGGTTTCACTGTTGGTTTTCTTTTGAACTCTTGGGCAAAGAAGTTTTATAGTGTCTCTGCCTGTTTCCCTCTCTCGCTCTCTTGCTTTGTCTCACAATGCACTCAGATTCACACACTCTCACACACAGTCTCACACATATTACTCAGCCATTTACTTCTTTTCTGCCCAAGCTTCACAGCAGCTTAATATGCTGCTGTGAAGGTGGACTTGTTTTTAGTTTAAAAAATGTGTACATTAATACCCTGCTAGAAAACATTTGTGGCCCAATAGGATATTAGTGTATGATTTGCTTATTGTCTAATAACCATTTTATATATGGGAAATAAAAACAATTCTTATCTCTGGGAGAGAATGTCTGCAAATTAACTTCCTTCTGTGTAAACTACCACTATACCTTTGAAATCCATCTTCTCTGAAAGATTGGCAAGGTTATATCCAGATATATCCATGGGTGTCATAGGATATACTTTATAAAAATAATTTATTTTTGCAATGAGATGTGAAAATTTAAAAAAAAGCAGAAGGCACAGTAGTGAATACTGATAACCAGAGAAACACTGAACTAAAGTTAAGTCCAAACACTCAGAAATAAAGTCAAATATTTTAATGAAATCAAGGTTAAGTGTTTTCATCTTTAGACTAGTCAAGACTTCATCAGAAAACTTAAAAGATAATGGTGCTGGCATATTTATCATGATTTATGGGTATATATTTTGTTAAATGTATTTTTTGTTTGAAAATACCTATTTTTTTTGGATTAAACCGTTGAGAATGTAAGTTCAAGATTTGTTTGCAGTAATGAAAAAAAAAAAAAAATATATATATATATATATATATATATATATATATATATATATATATGATTCAAACACAACGACCCAAAATGAATGTTACAAACACAGTCCCTCGATAACAGCAAACAAGCAGCAGCAAGCAACGTATCAAGTAACGTATCAAGTCACTGTTTGCAGATAAATCCAAAAATATCAGCCAGAGGCGTTGCTGAATAGTATAGTTTAATACAATATAAATCTAAAAACACGTAAGCGCTTTCACGGTCCAAGCCGCTTCATCAGACGTCTGATATATATATCATCTAGAAATGTGTACTGTATTGGATGCTGAGAGTTACATTTGCTGGTGGAGCTAAATTCTGGAAGTTTATGTACATTTCCACAAATCATGTCAACTCCTGTGCATATTAGCCATTTGGAACATTATGAATGTGGTGGTTCTGGATGTCCATAGGTAAGTACTAGGCAAGCTGTCATTGCAGGCCATTTTAAGCATAGCCAAATTCCATTCAAAGGTAAGAATCAAACCTTATAGTTTGTGTCTGTGAGGTAGACACTTTATGCATTACGCCGACTCCTAGAACCAAAGCTTTATTTGTATTAAGTTTACATCACTGCAAATGAGACTTGAACCCACAAGCCCAAGCTTAGGAAGGTCAGCAGCTTATCCATTAAACCTCTGAGGATGGTGTTGGGGGTGACGATATGAGGTATTGCCAGTTGTGCCAGGAGAAGTAGGGCAGTAGATGTATAACATATGCCAGCATAGCTAGCTGGAGTTTTCTAAAGTATTATGTCATTTGTATATCAAACTGATTTGTACAGATGCTTGTGCTGAAAAATGTATTTGTAAAGCTGCTTGTGTTAAAAATGTACCAGCTGTGTGTCATGCTGGACAGAAAAGAAATATACATGTATGTCAGACTGTACTGTTGTAACTGATTAAATGTATATATTCTAACAGAGGATACTGGAAGGGAAGAGGTTAAGCTCAGCCCCAGATCAGTTTTAGAAAAAATATCCTGAAATTAAATTACTTGATGTAGGCCATAAAGATTGTATCTTACAATTCTGATTGCAGCCAGAGACAAAATGTCTGTAAAAACAAGAATAGGAATTCTGCTGTATTGTCCTTAGCAGTGATCTAATTACTACCCTGGAAGGGTGGAAGTGTTGAAATAGTTTTATGGTGTCCATATACTATAACACATCTTAGCAAAGCTCTGTCTGTGTGTATGGTAACACATATGTGCAAGGTTCTGGTTCAGTTTCTAGTAAAGTGGGTAGAATGGGAACCAGAAGTCAGATGACCATATGTATGTGATGTCATTCTGTAATCCAGCATTGAAATGATGTTTTAGTAATAGGAAGTCTCAGAGCAGTCTTTTGTTGAAACCACAATCCAAGAAAAAATTTGAAGAAAACAACCACAAACTGCCAGCAATCCCAAAAAGCTCAGATTTATTTTTAAAATCACAGGATTATCTAGCACCTTGGCATATAGCCTTTTACAGAGTAATAAAACCTCACACATACAAAAAAGTACATTTATATACCCACATTCATGAAATTAAAATATTAACATTAATTAACCAGTAGTTAGATAATTGCATACCATACTGTCTAAATAAAAAACTTCTAATTACATTCCAAATTCAAGCCCCTGGGAACCACGGTACCATATTTTAGTATAAACACAGTTTCTTTGTATAATAACTTTTATTTACACTCTGGTTATCATACAAACCACATTTAACCTGGTCTAAATTTGTAGCAGTTAATCCCTTCTCATCACCATGATGGAACTCTTGAAAATGGGCAGCAATTGGGCTTTCTAAACTGTCTTTTCTTATATCTCTAAGATGATCTTGTAGGCGGGTTTTAAAAGCCCACTTACTTTCTCCCACATAAAATGTATCACAAGCCACCTAATAGCATATATAATTCCAACTGACTCACAAGTGTAAGTATATTTTGTTGTATACTTAATACCATTAATACATGTAAAATATGGTACTACATATTTGCAGCTACAACACTTCCCACATGCCTTAGTACCTCTAAAGGAGGGGGTGTATAAATTAATTACATTTTTACTAATAGATATTGCTGGAGGAACAAATTCCCCATGTATAAGCATGTCACCAATATTTTCCCTCTCCTAAATGTTATACTAGGGAATCTTTTTAACAAGTTATGTAAATCCCTACATTTAACAAAAAAGTCCCAGTAATACTTCAATATTTTAACAACTGTATTACTAAAGGGACTATAGGTGGTCACAAAATATATTTTGTTCTCCCGATTATTATATTCTGTTCTATTATCATTGTTAATACCATTATTTTTCACCCCCATTGCCTATACTGCTTTATCCATATTCATATTAACATTACTATTGCTGTTCTCATTCAAACTATCATGAACGCTATCATTTAATGTATTAATATCATACCCCCTCCTTAAAAACATCTTCTTGCAATGTTTAATCTCCTGCATAAATTCAGATTCATTGTTACACAACCTCCTCATTCTGAGAAATTCTCCATACGGGAGTGCTGCGGTAGTAAGATTAGGGTGCCAACTTCGTCCATTAAGATATTGGTTGCCATCCAAAAACTTTCTATCCACTCTAGTATGTATGGGCTTACAAAATGCAGGACACTGTTTCGGTACAATAAAGGCTGTCTTTAAGCATATACCAGGACTCAAAATATCCAAAACAATCCAAAGGTCATCAAACCAAGGTATATTTATTACAAAAAGCCCAAAGGCTAAAAACAGAGCAAAAACAAAAAACTAAACATATATATAGTTCACTGATTCTGAAGAAGTCTCCTGAACAGGAGATGAAAGCGCTAAATCAGTGAACTATATATATGTTTCGTTTTTTGTTTTTGCTCTGTTTTTAGCCTTTGGGCTTTTTGTAATAAATATACCTTGGTTTGATGACCTTTGGATTGTTTTGGATATTTCGAGTCCTGGTATATGCTTAAAGACAGCCTTCATTGTACCGAAACAGTGTCCTGCATTTTAATGGATTACCACCTATGTGGTAATTTGTGGGCACTTTGTTTTTGCCAAAGGGGATGACTATACACTTTTTGGCATTTAGCTTGATGCCCGGGCTCTGGCACCAGTTGTCTGTTTCTATGAGGCCCTTTTGTAGGATGCTTGTATCGGCTGGAGAGTTGATTATGGCGCCCAGTTTGCAGTCATCTGCAAACTTGGTCAGCCACAGTCCTTCCGTGTTGGTCTGTACATCCAAGAAATATATACCGAACAAGAGAGGTCCCAGGACTGAGCCTTGTGGGACGCCACTTGTAACGGGTTTGGAGTCTGACATGGCTCCAGCAATTCTAACCATGTGGGTTCTGTCCTTGAGCCAGTTTGCAACCCATCTAGTGACATAGGGGTTTATATTTAAGCTGGTGAGCTTATCTATAATGCCCAAGTGGGGTATTGTATCAAAGGCTTTTGCGAGGTCCAGGTAGGCTGTGTGGACCTCCTTCCCCTCGTCAATGACCTTGGTGACTGTTTCAAAGAAATCGACCAGGTTTAAGAGGCAGGATCTGCCCTTAACAAAGCCGAACTGGGTAGGATCCATTGTCTTTAGGTCCCCAATATCTTTATTTATGAGGTCCATGATGATCCTTTCCATAGCTTTGCAGACCAAGTCAGTCAGGCTTATGGGGTGATAGTTTCCAGGATCCGTTGAGGCACCACCTTTGTGGAGAGGGACCACTGTTGCTGTACACCACTGTTTGGGTATATATCCTGTAGTAAGGCTGAGATTGAACAGTAGTTTTATGTTTGGGTTTAGCTCTTCTTGGAGTTCATGTAGGATGCAGCCCGGGACACCGTCTGGTCCCATTGATGCTGTGTTTTTTGCTTTGGAGAGGGCGGCTCTTACCTGAGCATCTGAGATGTCAGGGGGACAGCAATCTGCTAGGATAGATATTTGCCCTTTTGGTGGGGAGGGGCCTTCAAGCTCAATGCCAAGAAGTGCATTGTCATCCCCTCTGGGAAAAACTCGGTATCCATGAACTACCACATAGGTGGTTAGCTCACTAAACACTGAAAGTGTGATAAGAGACCTCGGGACACAGGTGGACAGTAGTCTCTCCTTTGATAAGCACATTGCCACAGTAGTCAGGAAATCCTTCTATGTGGCACACCTCATCACAAAAAGGTTCTCCTCTAGAAAAAAGGAGGTCATTGTTCCTCTCTACTCATCCCTCATCAGACCCATTATAGAGTACAATGCAAAGTTTGGCATGTACCTCACAAGACACCAACAAGAATTGGAAAGGCCACAGAAATACCTCACTAAGAGGATTACCTGCCTCAAACAGATGCCTTACACAGACCGTCTCAAAAAACTCCATCTCTACTCCATCTCATATTGCCTACTCAGAGGCGATCTCTGCCTAACATAGAAAGCTATGTCAAACCCAGGGCTGTTAGACCTGCTACACTTAAAGTAATCCCAATCTCTCCGAACCACATGCTCCAGGGACCTAAACCTTGTCACCACAATAAACAGAACATGCTGGGGGGATAGATTCCTGTCCCAGAGACTTCCCATGCTCTGGAACAAACTACCCATTCATGTCAAGCAAAGCTCCTCATTGGCCCTCTTTAAGAAAAATCTTGACGACTGGATGGGAAGTAGAAAATTCACCCCGGGGATCACGTCTGTGGCACTGCTTGACAGGGGCACAGGAGAATAACTTTCTTGGGTGGTGAAAGCCAGGGAACCTTTTTGGCTAGGCTTATATAGGCCCCAGGGCCAATAGCTTAGTACCTACCTATGAACTTATGAACCTAAATAACTATGCAGAAAAACTCCCGTATTATGTGTAAAATAGTTGCATGCCGAAATTATAGATCTTCCTGGTGGATTTTCTATGTCCCTGTGAATTTTTGTCAAGCAATAGAAATAAGCCATCTCACATGAACTGGTATCAAACTTTTTTTCTTTATCCTCCTTTGAAAAATAGCCTAACCTAGAACCTTTTTGTACCAGTTCATTAAATTCTATTAAGGCAGAATAATATGTATTAATATCAATAATAGTATACACTTGTCTATCATTCAAATGTTGGTAGCACATACTCAAATATTGGTTGACATTCATAATAACTAATTTATTACCTTTGTTAGAAAGCTTGAATATTAAATCCTGCCTATCGCTTAAAGAAATCAAAGCTTGCCATTCATTTTTGGTAAATTCTTAAAAAACTCAGTATATTACTTTTCTATCCCAAAATTTACCATAGAAGAAAATGTTGTACTACTTCATGATTAAATGGAGGAACAATGGGTTCGCAGTGGTGCAGCGGTTAATGCTGTTGCCTCACAGCAAGAGGTTCTCCAGTTCGATTCTCGGCTGGGGTGCCTTCTGAGTGGAGTTTGCATGTTCTCCCTGCGTTCGCGTGGGTTTCCTCCGGGTACTCTGGTTTCCTCCCACATTCTAAAGACATGCTTCTGGAGCATTTCTCCCCAGGCCTCTGCTGAAAACAGGATCTGTGGAACCTAGTCGGACTTTCTCGGTCAACAAATGTTAAATAAATAATAATAATAAATAAATAAATAAAAACTCGCTTTTACAAACTACACGGGAAGTATTTAGAAAAGAGTAAGCATTTGCAGCTAGGTCTGACTCACAGGAATAAAAACTTTCTCCATTGTTACTTTCTGAATCAATAATCTTTTCTGTAGCACTTAAGACTGGGTTGAAAAAATACAGTTTCAGATAGATCTTCCTGACTAACCTAAAAACATCCCCTTTAAGTAAATAAAGACGTGGCAATACAGTGGGGACAAATTTGATGCCACAATTCAATACTGCCTGCTCCACTTGTGACAAATTACAGCCTGATAAATTAATATTATAATTACAACCAGAAACAGCAGCATAAACATTAGTACAATTTTCCTCGTTGGTTGTGTCTATAGTTTCTCCCCCCCCATGTCCATTGTTAAAGTCATTATTTCTTTGCCGTTTCTTATTATTGTTTGATTTCCCCTCACCTGAACGAAAAGTCCTTTGTAACTTTTCAGGATTCTGGGCTGAGGGGTGGTTGGGGAACTCCTCATCTTCTTCCCATTCTGTAGATGTAAAATTTTCTTCCAACGAAGAAAATGAAAGTCCCTGTGTCCCTTTTTGGGATTGCTGGCAGTTTGTGGTCATTTTCTTCAGTCTTTTGTTGAAACCTGACATAGAAGAAAGAATCACTCACCCACTTCACCTTGCCATGCTTTACTAAATAACCAGGGAATAGTAATTCTTTAGATCAGTCAGGAAAATATAGTGAGATTAGTTAAGTACTGATTTCTGTATCTTGTGTGAATCTATCCATCTGTGTTATTTTTAATATTTCCTGTGATTGAAACTCTGGTGTTTATTGTAAGTAGATATTTCATATTTCCATGCTCTTTTATTATGTATTTTAAATATATTTAAACTTTTCATTGTGGCCAGTCCATTAGAGAATATTTTCGAGAGTACTTATATTTATGTCATGACACTGTGGCCGCTCCTGAAAGCCTTGCTACATTGGTCAAACACTGCCATTTGTATTAGTTTAATTTCACTCAGTATAATTGGGTGCCCTTGTAAGAGCCTTAGAGTAGCTGGCTTTGGAGTGTCTGGTGGCAGTAACTACTTTATAGTCTGGGCAAAGGGTAGTAGAGAGAGTAAATCTGTACCCACCTTTCACAGGTGTGTGTGTATGTGTGCGCAAATTAAATCTCAAAGTGTGTATGTGTGTGTGTGTGTGTGTGTGTGTGTGTGTGTGTGTGTGTGTGTGTGTGTGTGTGTGTGAGCTGCTTGGAGCAGGGACACAGAGCACTGGTTTCACAGAGAGAGTGGTGGAGGACTTGAATTGGATACTCAGCTGAGGTCTCAGTTCTACAGCTGTGCCAGTGGGGAGTCTTTCTGGGGCTCTGGAGAGAGAGAGAGAGAGAGAGGGAAACCCAGCCCCCAGACTGAGCGTGTTCCCTGGGTGCTGTTGGTAAATTGTGCTTGATGCACAGAGCTGCATCTGGAAATACTGGGTGTGTCTCTTTTTGTTCCAAGTGAACATCCCTCACTGGTGTCAGTGGTGAGGTTTCAGGCTTCTTGATTACTGGCACAGAGGAGGGGCATCACAGTGGGTACTTTCATTTTTGTGGTATGCTTGTTGCCATAGACAGAGTTTGTAATTTAAACTATATGTAGGTTTCTTTTGTCTTTCATTATTTCTTTCTTCATTTCGCTATGTTTGTGTCCACTTGGACAACCAAGCAAAGACTCTGTGTTGAGGTTTATTTGCACCTGTTAACTGTTACTGTGATAATTTAGTGTTGCTAACTTTGTAGTTTAATCTATTCAGATTTGAATGATAAAAAAAACTACCATTTTATGGAATAGCTCACCAAAATCTTTGTACCTGATTATTAGCAGCTTGTTGCTAACTGAAGAAGATTGACTAACTATTCAGTTGTCAGCCCATTGCTAGCTGAAAGAGTTGTATCTGGCAGCTTATTACTCACTGAGGCAGATTAAGCAATTGCTAATTTGTGAGCCTATTGCTAGCTGATTGAGGTTGAGTAATTGCTCATTTGTCTGCCTAATAACAGCTAAGGCAGGCTGAATAATAATTTATTGTGAGCCTATTGCTAGCTGAGACCTGCTGCTCAATTGCTTATTGTGAGATTATTGCTACCTGAGGCCTGTTGTGCAATTGTTTATTTGTGAGCCTATTGCTTGCTGAAGCAGTTAAAGTAATTATTTAATTTTGAATCTATTGCTAGCTGAGGCAGGCTGAGTAATTATTTATTTGTGGCCCTTTGCTAACTGAGGCAGGTTGAAAAATTGATTATTTGTAAGCTTATTGCTAGTTGACGTGTGAGGAGTAATTTATTTCAGAGTCTGTTTCTAGTTTATGCAGGTTGAGTGGTTGTTTATTTCTGAGCCTGTAGCTCACTGAGGCAGGTTGAATAATTGTTTATTTGTAAGCTTATTGCTAGTTAATGCCTGAGGAGTAATTGTTTGTTTCTGTGCCTATTGCTTGTTGAGGACTGGAGACTAATTGTTTATTTGTGATCCCTTTTTGCTGAGGATTAATAACGTAATGAGACTTTTGAACAGAATATTAGTGAAGCAGACATACTGAATAGTGTAGGCTCGGGGAGTGCATTAATTCATATAGTATGTTAGGTTAAAGGGAGTGGGAAATATGGGCAACGACTAGCTGTAAAGTAGTACACATTTGGTTAAAAGTGCTTTTTGTCCAGGGTAGTAAGAAATAATATGTGTCTAGTGCAGCATAATCTACTTGAAGGTGTATTCAGGCTAAAGGAGTGAGTGAACCACAGTTGAAATCCTCATTCCATTTACACAAAGCATCAAATTAACATAAACACATGCAAATCATACTTGCTTGTTTTACTATACAGGATGAATTCTACTAATGCAGCTTTTAATTACTAACTGTGGCAGAGTTATAGGTTCATTGGTAGTTACTAAGCATTGAATCTAGGAGACTGTTAAAGAACTTATTTGAAATTAACAACTGCCCCAAAGCACTATCTGGTTAAGTGATTTGCTCATGGTCACATAGCATGGCACAGGATGTAGCCCAATAACATCTCTTAGCCTTCATCTTCTTCACTGATTGAGTTATTGTTTGCCTAGAGTGAGGTAATACAAAATAGTTCATTAGTTATTAAACAATCTGCAGTTGTAGTTGTTATTATGGCAGTCAGTAGGACTGGGTACATTAAACAGATTGCCAGCATTCATGCTATAGTTACCCATGCAGGCCTCACCTCTTTTTTTTTTTTTTTTTGTCAGGGCAGTTGTACACATGTATCAGTGCTTAGGTCTCAAGGAAATTCTGAAAATGTAAATAGGTACTGTTTTTCTCAATATATACTCATGTCTGCACGGCTTTTTATTAATTGAAATTTATTTTCTCTGAACTTCATAGATTGCACACGTAATGTTCAGGGTAGTGTTTGTTTGTGTCTTTCGGCTTTTCCCAGTTAGGGGTCGCCACAGCGGGACTCCGGTCCGCTAATGATTGGCAGTAAATTTTTACATACTGGCTTGCCGGGCCTAACGCACAACCTTCAACGAAGGAACGCCCATTCACGCATGTCGCTACACAGAAAACGCTTTATCTGAGAATCGAACGGGCAACGTCTAATTGTGAGGCAATAATCTAAATAGTAATGTTAAACTTAACAGTTCATCATTTTGGGAAGTATATACCATTTAGACGATAGTGTTGGCCTAACTCTGTTTCATCTTCTTTGGTAATAAACATGTACCATTTGGTTTCTACTGCAAAAGCATAAAGAGTGAAATCATAAATGATGGGAAACAAAATACTGAAACATAAAAGCTTGAAACTCATATTATGGAGAAGGATCATTAATAAATGTCTTTTAAAGGAACAACGTTAGTGCAGGAAGGCAACCCCCCCCCCCCCCACACACACACATACCCTACATTACTGTAAGTTGCTGCAGCCTTGGAGTAAAACCATTTAAGTTAGTGGTATGAGACAAAGCCTCGCAGTGTTATGTTTTTTTGCTATAGTATTTTAGCATACTGATGTTTTTGAAGTTAATCATGTACGTTTTCAGGGTGTTATTTTCTTTGTTCATTATTTGTTTTGTTTCTAAGAATTTTACAGTAAATGTTACCTCTTGAACATCACTTTGAAGCACATTAATTGCTGCTAAGCCACATCTTGATGTTAACAACTCCATGATTGTTGATGCTGTGCAGGGCATTTTGACCTACATAATATAGCAGGATATTTTGACCTATATAATGTAACTGTGGTATTTTGTATGAGAATGGGATTTGTTAGCATTTACTTTCAGCACAGAAGAGTAACGCCTGAGGTTATCATTATGGAATAATGATCATGAGCAAATCTCTGTGTGACCGATAAATATTATTCCGTGACTTCATTTGTTATTATAATTATTTATGGCCTGATTTCTATGTCACTATTTTTCTTTACCTTCTGGACCAGTAAAATTTGCAGTCAGAAGCCTTGTAGATACTGTGTCACTGAGTATTATGGGGGCTAGGAGATGGTAAGGTTATGCAGAGTGCACATTTGTGTACAGGTTAATGAAGCTATAGTTGAATTAGGCTTCCTTGGGCACTTTAAAATATTTGTTTTCAGTGATGTTATGCTTCATACTGAGGAAAGAAACATTTTACCTTTCCTTCCTGAGTGGCTTTTAAGCATACAGAAAGTGAGGCTGAATTAGCTGTTATGTCATGTAGAGTTAACTAATAGTTACCTCTGCATTTCTGATTCTGGGATTGATACATTTAGGAGATGTAGCTCACACCATTTTATAACAGATACGGTAAGCCTGTTACTAAGTTTTGATATTTGCTGGGACAGCTGACAAAGCTGGATGATCATACTTAGGAGACGGGCAGCTGCTTATTTTTCATAAAAACTTCCTTTTTGACGTTTTAAGGAATGTAATTATGATCGCAGGTAACTGAACTGGAAGTGCAAATGTCTGGGTAATGTAGGTCAGAGGGTGTGGTTTCTTGGAATGTTCTGCCTGCATCAGGCAAACAGATCTTGCATTTAGTATGTACTAATACCTGGAGCATGAGAATAAATTCCCCTTGTACGGAGAGGCAGGGGTGTAACGCCTCCCCCCATAAACATGCTTTAAAGGTGTTGCACTCAGTTTTAGAATACAATGTTTTCTGTTTTAATCATAGCTTATTTTAATGTGCTGTGGCTGAGGGTAAATTCCCCTTGTACAGGGAGGCAGGGGTGTGAAGCCTCCCCCCATAAACATGATTTAAAGGTGTTGCACTCAGTTTTAGAATACAATGTTTTCTGTTTTAATCATAGCTTATTTTAATGTGCTGTGGCTGAGGGTAAATTCCCCTTGTACAGGGAAGCAGGGGGAGTGAAGCCTCTCCCCACAAACATGCTTTAAAGGTGTAACAGTCAGTTCTGGAATATGAATCATAGCTTATTTTAATGTGTTGCGGCTGAGGGTAAATTCCTTTGTAATGGAAGGCAGGGGAGTGAAGCCTGTCCCCCACAAACATGCTTTAATTTTCAAGTCGGACTTTCCCAGTAAACAAATGATAAATAAATAAAGAAATAAATAAATAAAGGTGTTATAGTCAGTTTTGGAATACAATGTTTTCTGCTTGAATCACAGCTTATTTTAATGTGCTGTGGCTGAGGGTAAATTCCCCTTGTACGGGGAGGCAGCGGAGTAAAGCCTCTCCCCACAAACATCCTTTAAAGGTGTTACAGAAATTTTTGTAATACACTGTTTTCTGTTTGAATCAAAGCTTATTTTAATGTGCTGTGGCTGAGGGTAAAATTCCCGTTGTACGGGGAGGCAGCGGAGTAAAGCCTCTCCCCACAAACAGCCTTTAAAGGTGTTACAGTCAGTTTTGGAATACAATGTTTTCTGTTTGAATCACAGCTTATTTTAATGTGCTGTGGCAGTCAGGATCAGCTTTTGCACTTTGAAAGCAAACCTCTTTTTGATTATAAAATGTTTCCGTTAGATCTCTTTAAACGTCTTGTGACATGAGAATTTGATACTAAAGAAATAATCCGTGACTGTGTGTGGGTATTTAATGATTTACCTACCAATGGATGATGTGGTTTGATAACAAGGGTGAAGCCTGAATGATTAATCAAAGCCATCTGTGGCTAAATCCTGATATACCCACAAACAGGAGTGGATTATTGCATTTATACCATAACATTATTTAAGAAAGAAATTACCTTTCTTAAATGATGTGATTGTATAAGGGGACTTCTGTCTTCTTCCTTGTTGTCTGTGCTATTCTGATGTACTATGCATGCGTATGGGACTTATGTTCCGATGCTTGCAAAGTACATTTGTACATGAGAAGCATTGCAGAAAACAGAATCCCCATTGCTGTTTGTTTAGGGTTTTTTTTAATTGTTAAAAAATAGGTATTTACAGGGACAGTTTCTGTTTTAGTTTTGCAGAACATACCTGATTTTTCTCATATTTTGGTGTGTCCTCCTGTATATGTCAGTAGAAAAGTCTGGCCACCCAGTGGTACTTAAGCGATTAGACTTTTTACTATTGGTATGTGCTTGATTTACAACGGGAATTCTGGTTGGGCTGTCCATTCAGTGCGCTTGCTTTTGAATAATTATAAGCTGTTATTTTATAATAAAAAGTAAAGATAATTTGTTAAGTAATTTCAGTTAACAGTGCGTCAGTAATTAAGTATTTATACTGTTTCTTTTTAAGTGCGGTTGTGGTGCTGGCAGTAGCATTGTCGCCTCACAGTATGACGTTGCCCTGTTCGATTCTCAGCCAGAGCGTCTTCTGTGTGGAGACATGCGTGAATGGGAGTGCCTTCGTTGAAGGTTGTGCGTCAGAGCTGGCAACTCGGCACATAAAAATCTACTGCCAATCATTAGCGGACCGGAGTTCCGCTGTGGCAACCCCTAACCGGGAAAAGCCGAAAGACACAACAACAACAACTGTTTCTTTTTAAGTCATCAGTCTGAAAATATTTTCAGTGGAGTAGTAGCATATTTTGTTAAAGTTTCCCATCCAGGGGATGATTCTTATATCTCCTCTCCAATGTAATCACCTCAGAAGTTGCAGCATCTGAGGAAAAATTATTATTTACCTTTTAAAGTAGCGGACTCCAAATCTGGCTACAGACCAGTTACACCACAGGGATCACTCCTAGGTCCTCTCCTGTTTGGCATCTACTTATCTGAAGTTCAAGCCAATACAAATGGACTATGGCTTATCAAGTTCACTGATGATTGTAAACTGGGTGCCATTATTGATTCACCAACTGATTTAGACATTCTACAAAAAGGCCTCACTGAGACCAATGATTGGTGCCAGAACCATGGCCTAAAGCTCAGTGCCAAAAAGGGCATTGTCATTCCCTTTGGGAAAAACTCAGAACTCATGAACTACCACATTGGCGGGGTGATTAGTTATCTTTTTTATAGTAAGTTCAGACAAATGGTCAGTCCTCAGGTTAGATTTGACAAATGATGCATTACTGAACTGTATGTAACTGTTTGGACAATTAATAAACATAAATTCTTGCTGGGAAGAGAAACTTGCAAGAATGTAAAAACAGTGTAGAAAATAAATTATAATGCAGGTACCCTCTGAAATGTTGACTCATAGAAAGTAGACTATAGCAACTCAGTAGTATAAATAGTTGATTATACAAATATAGCAAATGTAAAACTACATGAGTAATAGACAGAGCTTGACACAGTTAGAAAAGAAATAGTATTTTAGATAGTATCTCAGCATAATAGCAATATAGCCTCCCCTGCACTGGGGAGATGTGACTGCATACCCTGGCTACCTATGTGTTCTAACTCAGAGGTTATACTACCTTGGAGACAACAGGGATGTTTGGTTTTCCTACAAAACTAAGAGTTCCTTTTACTACAATCTGTCTTGCCTTTCCCTTCAAAAAGCTAGTATAGTAAGTTAGTTGAAAAGTGGGGGTGCAGCCCCCACATGGGGAAGGTGGAGTGGGGTGAAACGCCATACAAAAATACCAGTATTGATGATATCTTAGAAGTAGGCTTTTGTGAATACTTCATAATATTTTGTTTCTCGTAGCATCAGTAAGCAATGCCTGTGATGTTTGTTGTACAGGTAGGGCCTGTATGCACCATAACCAGAATGCGTTGCTAGCATTCACTGTTTGCACAATGTATTGTTTAAAATACTAGCAAATAGAGGTAAAGTATGGCATAAAGCGTCATTAATCTATTCTGAGTTGATAAGTCAATGTTTGACTGTAAATCTTCCTAAGAAATGTTAGTTTTACTGCTAATTTTTTGTAAGCCTGGTAGCTAAAATCCAAAACATGTCAGGGTTCTTTTATGGACTGGTACTGTAGTTTATCAATGTCCTTCTTTGTGAAAACATATAAAGTACAAAACTATACAGTGTTTTTTTCATGAATCTTTGTAGTACTAAGGCCTGTAAATTTGCTCCACATGATCTTGCAGGTTAGTTATCATGCAGTGTGAAGGAATGCCATACACATTTGCAGATTAGCTTTGTTTATACAGATACTTGATTTTAATGCAGTAGATTATTTGACCAATGCAAGTCGAGCTGCTAGAGAGTTGACCTTTCCTCATGTGCACTTAAAATGGAATTGATTGATAAAAGTGGCATGTTGAATGAAGACTGCAAAACATGTTTTTAGTGAAAAGCAATGCTTAATAGCTTGTTTTAATAATGAGATTGCAAAAGGATACCTGCAGAGGTTTTTATGAAGACTAACTTTACAGGAGCAGTAGTTCCATGCAGTCATGTGGCCCTTGTAAACCAATAACATCTTGAATTTTTCTACTGTCATAAAATGAATTATATTTGTTGTTTTAAGTGATAAGCAATGTTTTAAATGTAGTCCTTGTTAAATGGCAAGATCCAGTAGTGCCAGGTAGTTGCTTACAAGGACGACCTGTGAGTTTTTGTCTGGTTATGTGGCTTCTTCACAGTTACACAGTATACAAGCAGAAGAAGATAAAAGATCCAACCCAGGAGTGTATAATATGTCTATAAGTGGCTAAGGTATACTTCCAATATAATTTCATCTAAAAGAAGAACACAAAAATAAGTTGAATATCCAAAACACTATTAAACTTAACTAAGCCAGCACATACAACACTGTGCCATCTAACAGACTGAAAGGGATAGAAAGTGACCCTAGATAAGAAGTTAATTTCAAGGTAACCTTTTTCAGCTTTTGCTCTCTCTTTCTCTCCTTTTATGTTTTATTTATTTTTTGTAGGAACAGCATTAGACCAGAACATTTTGTGGAGAAATCCTGCATGCAGTAGGTTTGATGATCCTCTGTGAAACTATATTTGTTTACTCAGTAATAGAAGACTTTGTCAAAAATTACCTGCATTGCTGACTGCTGCCATTAGCATGTTTATAATATTAAATGTCTTCAAGAAAATGATATACAGACACATGCTAGTCTTCGAAAAGATCCTGCTGAGCTGAGTACAGCACTACATCCTTGTCCCATTAGTCTGTAGTAAGCCGAATGCAAGCTGCCTGATGATCATACACCCACTGCTGCGAGAGTCTAAGACAGAAATTACAATAAGGCCATGTGATGATACTTAACTGTTGCAGCTTTCATTAGATATAGATATCAGAAAATCAATTTGGTCACTCAGTTAAAAAAGAACATTTTAAACATTATAGCTACAGTGGTCCAGCTTCATTTATAAAGTTAGTATTTTTCTTCCTTTATATGCGCAATTCATTCATACCAAGTTTCCACAAGAACATTTAGATTCATAAAGCCTGTTGCTTTGATTTTTCTGGTGGTGCTGCGGGGCATACAGATTACATTGTCTCTTGCTAGGAAAAAAAATATTAACTGGCTGTTTTTCCCCATCATGTACTTTACATTTCTTCATTTGTGGGACAAGGACTGCACCACGCTGGAAAAAAGTTTCCTGACAAAAGACAGCAAAATAGCACTTCTGATCCTTCAGTGGACGGTGCCCTTGTGACGCAAATTGTACCACTGTATGCAAGTTGTCAGTGGGACAGGAGTGCTGGTAGATGATGATTTAACTTTTCATGCCACGGGATTAATTTGTATCTGGAGTATCTGTTCTAATTATCTTAAAAAGTTTTCTGATTGTACTCTCAGTGTTTCATTGTTATACTGGGTTTATTTTACATTTAAGTAGAATAATATTAATATAATGACTCATTTCACATTTGCTTTAAAAGTGATTTTTAAAAGCCCAAGTGTGCTAAGAAAAAATTGCCTGGGACTGGATTACCTGCTCTAGCCAAATAACAAAATGTGGTGAAATACTAATGCAGATTGTAACTGAGATATGAATCTGGCTTTACACATTTGTACTCTATACCACCCACTGTTTGTGGGTGTCTCTTTAATGGAGTGCCATAACTGGCTGCCCCTATTGAAGTTAATGTGTTAGTGAGTAATGTATGGGCTTGTTTAGGTATCCAAAGAGTTAATATTAGCTATTTTCTGTGTGTGCAAGACTTAAATTAACATTTCTGCATTACAATTGTCTATCCCCTTGGGAAATGGCACTGGAAGGTGATTTAGCAGCAGTTTGATTAGAAGGGAAATGACGAGAATCCCGGGAATTCTGTTCCTAAGTAATTGAGGTTGAATTTCCTGTCTGGAAATCTGCTCCAGGGCTGGGAACGTAGGAGACAATGGGCGTCTCTTTATCTAGCAGTTCAGGGTACAATCTCTAGCATTCCCTGTGAGACGATGCCAAACTCATAGTTAAGGACTTCAAAAAGTGTTTTCAAAAAGTGGTGCACTTTTAATAATACCTGATATTATCAGCCATTACAAGTACTCAGGACTGCATTATTTTGTCAGAAGACTTTGACTGGTATATTGTGTAAAATGTTTATATCTGAAAATCTTGCAGGATTGTTGTTCAATATCAAGTATTTTTCTGTCATCAAGTGATAGCCTATGTTGCAAACAATGATGGAAACTTTTGTGCAACAGAAGATGGGAAGTAAATATTGAATCTTTGCCTTAGTACCGCAGCTTGCTATGATTAGTGAAGGATGCAGTATTTTCTTTTTGATCAAACACGTTGGCTCAAAGTTTTAACAGGAAGTGTAATTTATATGATTGCGTTTTTTTCTTAAAAACGGCATCAGCTATGCAGGCAATATGCAAACTGACTTTTAAAAAAATCTTCATTTAAGTTGGAAAATGAATGTTACTGACCTGTGATCATTCGTTGTTAAATACACATTCACATTTGTATAGGACTTAATTTACTGTGTATCCTGTTATCAAGCACAGTAATTTTGCTTTGTTCTGTTTTTGTCCAAACAAAGCCACACAAAAAACACATTCTAAAGGCAAAGGTTGGAAGGTGTATGTTTAGCAATATTTTTGATTCCTTTCTCTGTGGTTCATACATCAGTCAGCAGTGCAGTGTGTTGTAAAATGACATGCTATTTTCATGTGCAAACGTATAACACCAGAAAGGAAGAAGTTAACCACGTCTGTGCTAAAAAGAGTTCTGTGTTAGATTGCAGGGCAAATTAACAACCACAAGAACAAAAAAGTGGTTCAGTGTTTCTATTTATAACTTAAATACGGGTAACAATAAAAAACAGATGGGAAATATATCATCATATAAATATTATTCAATTTAAATGATGTAAATGTAAAGGAATCAGGAAATGTGTAATTATGCACATTTTATTCCTTTTTGGTATTAGTATAAAACAGAAAATGAAGTTCAAATATATCAGCTGACATTGGAGTACATTTTTACATCTATCTAAATCACAGATAGAATGAAGCACATTTGAGTTTTTTCTTTTTTTCTTGCTTATTTCTTTATGTAAGGTTTGTCGACTGGGTCGGTGGACTAATCCTTAAAAATACTTTGTAGCCTTGATAACTTGATTTGTGTGTGTGTGTGTGTGTGTGTGTGTACATATATATATATATATATATATATATATATATATATATACATATACATACATACACACACACATATCAATGTAATACATTAGCATATGTGAACTAGTATACATTATATCTGAGTACTGCATGACAAATATTAACAACGTGTATAAATAAAATGAGCTAGTTGAATTTTTTGTGTTAATACTAGTACAGTTTGATACATTTTGGTGCCCTGACAATATTCTGGCTGCTTGACTAACAGTGCCAAACATGTCTTTTCTGATTACCTCCTAAACCTGTTCAACTTAAACACAGACACAGGTTATGTTCCTGAGGTATGAAAAATAGCTATTATCATAATGCTGCCTAAAAGGCAGATGTAGCCATCTCATATCTTACAGCCCCTTCAGCCTAACTTGCCTAATTTGTAAAGCCATAGAGCATATTATATTTTATGCCTAAGCATGCAACAAAATTGGTTTTGTTAAAAGGAGACCACGTCTACTTAATTTTGTAAACTTTTTGAGAAAGTCACTGAAGCTTTAGATGGAAGCCATGCTATTATACAGCATACTTAGATATGACCTATACCTTTGACATTGATCTCCATGCTAGAACTGAAAAGAAGTTTAAGTGCTTAATCTGAGTCATAGTTAGCTCTTGTGACACCCAGTGCATCTCCCCAGTAAGGCACCACCCTCTTCAATTCAAGTTGAGAAAAAAATAATAATAAAATGCCTTCAGATGTGAAGTTGAGCAGAATAACTAACTAACTAACTAAATAAATAAATATTTTCATTAGTTTATTTTATAAATGTAGCAATCCAATTGCTACAAATGTAGCCAGCTGTTTGCTACAGTTATTATAACAGAGCACTGAAGCTATACTGCTTCAGCCCTGACTGCAGTTGCGATACAGGCATTTAATACCAGTATTGTACTTCTGCAGCTACCCACGGTGGTGGTGCTGCGGTAGCATTGTTGCCTCACAGTAAGACACTGTCCGGGTCGATTCTCAGCTAGATTGCCTTCTGTGTGGAGACATGCACGAATGGGTGTACCTTCGTTGAAGGTTGTGCATCAGGGCTGGTAACTCGGCACGTAAAAATCAACTACAAATCATTAGCGGACTGGAGTTCTGCTGTGGCGACCCTTAACCGGGAAAAGCCGAAAGACACACAATTGTACTTCTGCAGCTCTGTACCTCTAGATCCTGGCCCCTGACACCTTGTGTTGAGTTTGGCAACCCCCCTCACCCCACCCTAGCTATGTTTCTGGCCTTTACTGTAAAATTGATAGCAAAGTAGCAGATGGATAGAACCATTACTGTTAAATTAGCAGGTACCACCTCAGAAAGCGAAGAGGTGACTAGTGTTGTGGTGTTCCTCAGAAATCAGTACCTGGAACCCTCCTGTTCAGCATCTACTTCTTGGCTGTCCAAACCACTAACATATAGATAACTAAACTTGCTGATGATTGCAAGCAGGATGCTGTAATTTGCTCAGCACTGAATGCTATGTTACTACCACAAGCGGTAAACTTTAGAAATCAATGGTTTATTAGAAACAGGGCAATTTAAATGCAAAGAAGTATAGCATAATCACCTTTTGTAAACAAATTTTGACAGCAGGTTATAGTATCAACAGAACCCCACTCCAGAGTGATGGAGTCATTTGAGATCCTGGCACCTTCATTAGACGAATCAATATCCTTTGACCACCACAAATCAACAGTTGACAGGATTAAAAACTAAAGGTATGTCATCCAAGCCAAAAGTTATAATACCTCTATTCTCTGCCATGATCAGAATGATTATAGAATGTAATATCCTTTTAGTACGTATCTGCTCAGACTCACTACACAGCTAGGAAGAACCCAGAGGTTCCTAAGCAAAAAGATCACTGAAGTAAATACCCTCAACTACCAAAACAGGTTAGAAGCTCTGTCCCTATTCTCTTTCTATTATAAACGTCTGTGTAATGATTTGTTCCTAGCTTTCCATGCTATTAAAATCAATCCTTCCTTGATCTACACCTCTATAAAACATTTGGCTCCACAAACATGTAAACTAAAGACTTGAATCTCCATCATGAAATAAATAAGACACACTGAGGTTCATAGGTATTTAATAGGCTGTTGATATGTAGGGATCTTAAGAAGCCTAGCCTTACATTGCCATAGTAGTTTTTAGCCATTATATTTTCATACAAGTAACTCAAAGATAGGGATATGTTGAGATATTTTCACGTTTCTCCTATCCATGAGGGGCAGGGATGCTAAATCAAGGGTCATTTTGTGATCATCCATCCATCCAGTCATCCCAGTTACATTTGCATAGGGTAAGAGAAAACTTTGTTTTAGGCAGAGTGATGACAGTTCCATAAAACAGTGTTCTCTGTAATACAACCTATACCTCTAACATGTTTTAATAATTTTGCAAAAGAGATTGAGAACCCTTGAATGGGTGTTTATGATACTATTCGACTTGTGAATATGAAACAGGTGTGACAGAAAGGACTCTGTTGAAATTCTATCTGGAAGGCTGAAGTTGGCTTTCAGTAACGTATATGATATTGAGAAGAGGATTAAGGCCTTGAGACAATCCACATAGTTTTTAAACTGTATAGTTTATAAAAGGACATATTTATCACTCAGCATTTTCTCATCTCCCCATGATTAAGGAGAGGTGAATTTTAACCAAAAGACGAAGCGCTAAGAATGGTGGCTCAGGACAGCAGGCAAACTCTGTACAAAAAGAGAAGATACAGAAACATGTAGGGTTTGTAATACAGAACTAGAAGCAGTTGCACATCTCACTGATGGGTTGCTCTATACTTATGGCTGGGGTCTGTACACTGAAAGGCACAATAAAGAGGTAAAACTATTGCAATGGGGATTGTGCAGACACTATAACATAAATATAGCTGAGAAACACTAAAAATAAGAACCACAAAGCATTACCAAGAATGAAGATTTTCTGATCACATGAGATAATCCAATACTAAGAGGTAAAAAAAAAACAGAAGCAAGAAAAATGGATGTAGGAGTCAAAGAAAAAAAGGACAAACTTGTCATTAAGTATTGAAATAGCTAAACCGAGTGATTATATTCTCCTACTTACTCAGAGATACAGTTCATAAAGTACCAGGTTATGTAAGCGGTATTTAGAACAGTGCGTGATAAAGACACCCAGACACTTTCAACAGTAGTAGGAGCAACAGGACTAATAAGAAAATCAAGCATACTTAAATATGCCATCAGTACATATAACTCCATGTGAATTGCAGAAAGGGGGCATTCTGGGTACATTCCATGGGCTGAGAAGAGCACACTTTGCAAACATCAGAGACTGAAGCATACTAATTTCTTGAACATAATCATACCCTGCCTCAGTTATATGGTCCATTCTTGTCACAATATTAGAAATCCAAAACATCTGGAGAAATAAAAAATAGATGAAAAAATTGAACTAACATCCACACTGTTTGTGGATTTTGACTCTTTACACAATTTAATCAAATAACAGTGCTTCTTTATACCTAGAACAACCATCATCAGACATGGTTTGATTATTACACAACATGTTGTAGCTGTTACATTTATTGTAAAAACATTTTATTTTGTCAATAACGATGAATAAACAAATTAATTCTAATACAAACAAATAACTATTCACATATGCCCACAGCTGATTAATACATCAAAGTTATACAGATCAACAACAATATTTTTCAAGCAAATCTTTAAGTTTAAGCCAATGATTATATGAATGTGTAATATTAGAAGTTCTCATCTTTATAATGTGCAGTTTACTGCAGCAAATAATTTTTGCCATACTAATAAATTCAACACTTTACTTTTCCCGTTTTTAGTTATTTTCTAGCTATTGCTAGAATAGACCATAGAAGAGGTACTTGAGTTTTTGGAATTATCTCAGGAATCAGAACATTAAATTAAGTCAAAGATTTGGAAATATTACATCTAGTCAACCATAGGGCTTAACTGAAGTTATTAATTTCTTTCCAAAAAGGGGAGATGACCTTACTTTCATATACCATATGCACCCAATCAGCTATTATTTCAGAGTCAGATCTCTAACATTTAATTCTGTTTGATTTATACATAATTGTAATTTTCTTAGAATTAACAAAAGCTCTGTGTAAAAATTTCCAAGTGAATTTTTTTTCAGTATAATGAGGATGTAGTTTTATCTGTAGACTTTAATATGCTTCTTATTTTCTTCAGTAAAGTCTTTGTTATTAATTTTTGAGGAATAATTCCAATAGGAATTATTTAAATATGTAAGATCTAACATAAGAATTTTATAAATTTGTGCCAAGTATGATTTATTTTTCATTGCATTAGTGTTAATATTTATTTAGAATTCCAATATTTTGGGGAAAGATTTCTTATCTAGATTAAATATATAATTCACCTCTGTGTTCACAAAAATCTTTAAATATTTGTAATATTAACCAGTTCTTAGAGTCATGATTGTATCTCTACCTTAAATTTCCAACACTATATATTTCAACACCATTTAAGAATTGATGCCAATGAATTAAGTTACTTTGTTCTTTCAATTTTTTCATTTTGGTGAAATTGTGAGATTCTAAGCAGTCATTTGTATATGCAATTGGAAATATAGAAAATATTACATCTTTAATACAGTGGCTAGAATATGTGAACTTCTGGAAAGAAGAAGGAATATTATTTATATAGGGAATTTCAGTAGAGGAAATATTCTGTTTATACAAAAATCTTTTAATGACATATAAAACTATTAGGTACTATTTCTGTATGACTGATTTTGATATGTTTATTATTTACAGATATTTGTTGATGTATTTGTTTCCATTTTGAATCATGTGATGAATTTATCCACAATGCAATAACTTTTACAATCATATTCCACCATTATTCAAACCTTTTTTGTGAAAATGAAAATAAACTGTTGGTTTATTGGGATGCCAAAGAAATTTAAGTAGAATATTATTTATCTTATTCATTAGATTTTTTGATGGAGATAGTACTAAAGATTGTATGACAAATAATATTTTATGGATAATTACCATCTTAATTGAGGTTAATCATTCTACAGTAAAGAAGAATTTATTCCAATTTTTGACTAAACTTAAAATGTCATCAATAACCTGTTGAAAATTTGTTTGTATCATTTCTTTAATATTAGACATAATGGTTATACCAAGATATTTAATTTGAGTGTTACTCCATTTGAAGTTATATCCATCCATTGTGAGGTTATAGCTTAAGTTTACAATAAGCTTCAGGAATTTGTGTATAAGTCTTTGATAATGTTTAGATTTTGAGCTGGTGTATCTAGATTTAATAGGCTGATGGTATATTGTGGTTAAGGAGTTGGGTATAGGAGTAACTAATGGGCAGTCTGCTATATTTAACACAACTGGGGTAGTTTAACATTTTGGGGTAGTGAAATCCTAAGTAAGACTGATTTTCATAAGTGGAGAGGAGATATGGAATTAACATAAGGGATAGCAGAGAGAGAGTAGTGACATTGTTTTGGATGGTGACATAGTTGGAGGCTGGGTTAATGTATTAAATATAGAGCCCTCAGGACTTGGTGGATGGATAATAAATGTTGGGGAGGAGGGACAGGGTTAGAATAAGCAGTACAATACTGATTGGATCAGATAGGAAATGGAGGGGGGATGTGAGGGGTGGGTTAAACTTAGGAGTAAAATCCTGATTGGTTCACATAAGAGGGGTGTGGTATTGTGGCTATAAAGGTAGCAAGGTGGGAATTGGGGGCAAGGATGGGTGCGGAGCGAGCCTGCGAGCAGCGAGGGCGAGTGGAGCAAGGCTTAACCAGACACAAGGATCTTAGAACCTGCAATTATAAGTAAGTATGCTGGGATTTTATAAAGTAAGGCTTTTTAATGTATAATTTTACTGTTTAAAGTGTACCTTTATCAAGTTAGGGGTATGTAATACTTTTCTGTTTTGCTGCCAATTTTTGATTAATTTTGGGGAACACTTTCTGTTTTGTTGCCAATTTATTGTTTAATATTTAAATAAATGCATATTAAATAAATACATTTCCTATAAAAATGCTGTTTGAGCTTTATGTAACTGCAAGTATCTGAGCAGACTCCCCCTCTTTATTGGATTATTAATCCATTAATTTTAATAGATATACATTTACAATCAGACATTTTTATAAGAAAAAGAAAACAGATATAAAAAAAATCACATTTATATACAGAACTTATTATATAATTTATAAATAGCAATATGGAATCTCCAGCTATGGACAAAACATTTGAAATAAATAGAAAATTGCCTAATAATATAATCCTAAAACATTCTACCATGGAATAATGTTCCTAGTTTGTTGAAAAAAATCTACCTGTCAACCTCACTGTTAGACTAACAATGCCTAGCTCTTGCTTCTGTTTCTTGTTAATGTGCCTCATATTTTAAATATGCATCATCTTAAAAAAGCCCATCATTGAGTTATTACGAGTGAGAAAAGTTAAAAAGCTGCTTAACCTCTTTCTCTACTATAGAGAGGAAGTCAGTTGTTATTTTAATAGGATCACAGGATCATAGCAAGTTACTAGGGTACTGGCCCTGAAGCCCTTATTAGCCTAGCCAATAAATTAGCCCATCTTCCCACAAGTCAGCACCCAATGCCCCTGTCCAGCAGAGACACAGGTGGAAACCCAGGGGTGTATTTATTTCCCATCCAGGTTCCTCTTAAAGAGGGATAATGAAGTACTCTGCTTGACATGGACAGGGAATCTATTCCACATATGGGGGATTATCTAGGAGACAAATCTGTCCCGCCAGCAAGTCCAATTGATATCACAGAGCAAGTTGAGGTTTTGCGTGTGGGTCACGAGAGTGGAGTTTGACTTGCAGATACGCAGCAATTTCATCAAGGTGGGTGAGAGATTGCTCTGTATGCCAGACACAGATCATCTCTGAGGAGTCAGTATGAGATGGAGTAGAGGGACAGGGCTATTAGCCTATCTGTGTAGGATAGATTTTTGAAGACCTGAATTCTCCTGGTCAGGAACCTCTCCAGCTGCTGCATGTGCTTTGCGAGGTACATACCGAAAGGGGCTTTATACTCAATGATGGGCCTGATAAGGGAAGAATATGGAGAAGTTATGAATTCCTTGTTTCTGGAAAAAATACTCTTACTAATGAGGTGAGCCATGTAGAAAGCTCTCCATACAATGGAGGCAACATGGTGGTCAAACATTAGATTGCTGTCAACGTGGGTACCCAGGTCCCTCACAACTGCGTGCGTGCTTAGGACATTATTAATGTGATAATTTGTGGAGATGTCACTCTCCCCAAATGGGATGATGATGATGCATTTTTTGGTGTTTAGTTTGAGGCCCTGTTTCTGGCACCAGTCATTTGTCTGGGTGAGATCCTCTTGTAGTCTGTCGACATCACTAGTGGAGTTGATGACAGTGCCCAGCTTGCAGTCATCTGCAAACCTGGTCAGCCATAGATCTCTGGTTCTGGCTTGCACCTTGGAGAAGTATATCCCAAACAGCAGGGGCCCCAAGAGCAATCCCTGGGTACACTGCTTGCTACCGGTCTATTACTTGGGGTAGCTTCCCCTATTTTGACTGAGTGAGTTCTGTCAATGAGCCAGTTAGCTACCCATCTGATCACATACGGATTTATGCCAAGCTGGGATAGTTTATCTATTATACCTGAGTGGGGAATAGTGTCGAAGGCCTTGGCCAAGTCAAGGTAGGTGTCATGCACCGTCTTCCCCTCGTCCATGGCTTTGGTGACTGACTCAAAGAAGTCTACTAAATTTAACAGGCATGATCTTCCCTTGCCAAAACCAAACTATGTGAGATCAAGCATTTGGCAGTTGCTGATATCCTTGTCAATGTGGTCCATGATAATGTGCTCCATGGCCTTGCAAATCAGGCTAGTTAGGCTGATGGGTCTATAATTATCTGGATTTGGATTGGTGGATGCTCCACCTTTGTGCAGTGAGATGATGGTGGTCATCCTCCACTCAGCTGGGATGAAACCAGTACTCGGGTTTAGGTTGAATAGAGTGCCTAATGGTGCTGCAAGTTCCTGCCTGAGTTGATGCAGGATGCAGCCTGGGATGTTGTTGGGTCCCATGAAAGCTGTGCTTTTAGCCTTTCAGAAGGTGGTAATGACTTGTTCCCTAGAGATAAGGGGTGAGGGCAGGTGCTGGGGATATCCTGGATTACTGATGAGGGGACAGAGGGGTGAAGTTTTTACTAAACCTGTCAACCAGCAGGTTGGCTATATCTATGGCATATGTGTATGTGGTATTCTTGACCATCAGTTCTGAGCAGATTTGAGTGTTTCACCTTAGATTGTGGGCATATGTGAAGAAGGCCTTATGATTGTCTTTAGTAGATGTGTCCAATTTGGACTCGAAGCTAGCTTTGGAGGACATTGCTAATACCCTTATTTGCCTGTTTAGGCCAAGGAGAGATTGCTTCCAATTTAACACCTGTTCCTTCTTCTTCCTGGGTAGCAATTTTTTCATTTTGTTGTAGAGTTTATTTATAGCCAATATCCACCAGACAGGTTTACTCTTCCTTGAGGAGGAGGATTTTCTACTGTCAGGTATTGCTGAATCCATGCATTTATATAAGTGGTCATATAGTACTTCGGTGTAGGTTTGGACATTAGTGGCAGTTCCTGCTGTTGGGGAGGGGGCTGTAAAACTGTTTAGACCTTCCCTGAGGAGGTTGTAATCAGCTTTGGAGAAGTTTTTTGTTTAACCCTAGCTGAGGGGGGGTCAGGGGAGATGGTGACTTCTAAGGTGACCGCTTTGTAGTCTGATCTTTCCAGGGATGATGACACTGTGAGGATGCTGCAGTGGGTTACTGTTTTGGTTAGTACCAAGACCACAATGTTGTCACCTGTTGTGGGGGTGTCAACCAGCTGGTTGAAGGCATTGGCACTGATGAAGTCAATGAATCTTTGAGCGTTTGTGTTCTGGCTTGAGTAGTTCTTCCAATCAATGGTTGGGTAGTTAAAATTGTACAGGATCAGGGTATAGGATTGAATCTTAATAGATTCAAAGAAGTTCAGATAGGCGGTGTGGGTGTCCTGAGTCAACATTGGGGGCCTGTAGTTAACTATGATTTGAATAGGGGTGTTGGCAACCGTTAACTGCACCTGGAGCATTTCCTGTGCATCATATTGTTTGACCAGTCTGGAGGTCTGTATGTCTTTAATATATAATGAAACACCACCTCCTTTGGCTTTGCTGCCCTCAGTTTGGGGTCTGTATGTATGATGGGATGAGTAACCAGGTAAGGCTGCGGTGCTCTTTGCAGCTTTGAACCAGGTTTCTGTGGCTGCACAAATGTCAGCATCTTCCAGGGTTAAGAATACTTGCAATGAGTGCAGTTTCTTGTTAAGATACCAAGCATTCAACAGCATGACCTTTAAATTGCATTTAGATGAGATTCTCATCTTTATAGTTTTGTCCTTAAGACATTGCCTAAAAAGGCACTATGGGGGAGGCAAGAGCCTTTGCCAGGAGCCTGAAGCCCAAGGGAGACAGATGCAGGCCATCTCTGGCAAAGCATCGTGGCTTGTCAATCTTGTCATCTCAGGCTGTCAGGTACTGAATCCCATTAGAATGACACCAAACTAAGATAATTATTAAAGTCAGTCATTTTTGTTTGTATTGAGGCATCATTCTGGGTAATAATAGAATGCTGCTTAAGGCTAGTGACATGCCTATTTATTATATCCATAATTATTGTACCCATATTTAATAATTTATAGGTCAGTTGATTTCATATTTTTCTGTTTTATTTACTATGTATAAAGTTGTTGACATAGTGTTCTAACTATATACATATATGTTTATCCTGACCTATTTCTATTTCTGTTTGTATGGTTTATCTTATACTATTACCATATTCCTAAGTTCTATATTTTAGTTATAGTCTTATTATAGAGTGTTATTTAATAGAACAGCTATATTTTTCCTTATATATCTCATAATCTTTAATCTAGTTCAACTATTAGAATCAGTTATATTTCTTATTTATATGCTATCTGTAAGAGTGTTTGAACAAACATCTGAAAAATCTTCCATTTAAGATTCAAACCTTCCAAAATAAATTGTCTTGAGATTTTAAATTTAGTTATCATTAAAAAGAAACAATAACAAAGAAATACAATCCTCATTTTTTTTATCAGAAATGTCTTTATGTAAGCTAGTATATAGTCTGTATTTTTGCTTTACTGCAAGCATGCAAAACTACTGGATAGTCATTAGTGTTTTTAAAATGCAATTTGCTGTCTTTTACTTGGTTTACCGTTATATCGTCGATCACACTTTGCCGAACCGTCACTTAATTGACCCAGTTTACGGGAACCGAAACCGCAAAAAATTTTAAACATCGAAAAACATTCGACATTTCTGGCCTCGTCACACGTCCACACCATTGCTACCATGGATCAAAATGGGGCGAGGTTTTGTCGTTCGCATATTCGGAATTCGACGTTGGAGACGTTCACATTTCGGCATTCATGGAAGTCGTGTCGCCCATATCGAGATCGACGATATAAAGGTAAACCCTTTTACTTATTATATAACATGTATTTATTAGTATCTTAGCATATGATTCAAAACAGTATGGTTATTGATCAAATATTTATTGTTTTAAGCTGTATTATCAGCTTTCACAGTCAAAACACCCTGTAATTCATGTTTTAACATTCTAACACATCACTTCCAGTTCAAAGGGTGAGTTGAAAGGTCAGCTTTCACTTTTAGACAGGAAGACATAATCTGGATGTCTTAAATAATTTTCATAGGTTCATAGGTTCATACTAGAAGGTTTAGTTTACTGTGCCTCTGTCTAATAGTGACATCTCCCATCCACTTATCGAGATTCTTCTTGAAGAGATTCAGTGAGGTGCTCCATGAACTGGAATTGAACCTGTCCCTCCAGCAAGTTCTATTTATTTCTGTGCTAAGGTTCAAGTCCCTCGAGCGTGTGGCTCTAAGGGATTTAGATTTACTGAACTCCCAAAACTCAAAACTCCCAAAGCCTCACAAAAGTGCTTGTGACTCCAATTAGCTTGATTTAAGCTAGTATTCACATTAAGGGTGCAAAAATTATTTGTTTATCACTTATACAGTAAACTCTCAGTTAACTGGCACCTATGGGGATTGGTAGATGCTGGATAACTTTAGTTTCTGGTTGCTTGAGAGTTACTATTGAAAATAGGCCTAATAACCGTACCCAGTGCTATTTGTTTGGTTTGACTTGTTCTTAGGTTAGGGCAAGAGGGAATTTATTCCTATCTTCCTTTTTAAAACTCTAAAACTCTAAAAATATAAGGTATGTTTTGTTTCTGCGGGGGTGGGCAGAAAGTGCAACATATGAAAATTGTACTGTATTTCTTTGATTTTTTTTTTCTGGTTGCTTGACAGTTCTGGTTGCTTGAGTTCCAGTTAACTGAGAGTTTATTGTAAATTGCATAGAAATGTTTGTGATGTTCGGGAGTGAATTTAAGCCACATCTTCAGTATTCATTAATCCCTCAAATTTTTCCAAACCACTAAAAAAAGCAATAAACATCATTCCAATGCATTTTAACCCTTAAAAAGCTGATATATGTAAATGAATAGCAGTTGAATGATTCTGTAATTACTAATATACTAGTTGTATTCGCAAGTGTTTGTTTTTAACCTTTGCGTCAATAAAGAAGGCATAAACAACTACTAACTATTATATCCATACTATAGTAAAGTTCAATCAAAGCTACAAGAGAGCCTTTAATATGAGATATCCAGTTATATTTTTAAAATGTGTATGTGTTATTTCAGATAAAGCGTACTGTCATTCTTAAAAGGGACATATCATTTAAACTTGTATTAAACACATTAAACACATAGTGTGATCCAGGTTTAACTTGTAAGAGAGTCAGTGTTGCTCTAATCATTTAGTATCATTCCAATAATAGTTTTTATATATGTAAACCGAATATTTCTTTTACTTTAGTATATAACATAGCATGTCTGTACTGGGTACTTTTGCATGTCAAGGATTATATCAGTGGCACATTACTGAACCATTTTAAAATCCCAAAAAGCATATCAAACTACACAAGCTTCATCTCATTAATGACTTTGCATCTGTATTCTCAGGTTTTAATATGAGTTGCTTTAGATGAAATATACTGTCATTCTTTTGGAGACATAACATTTAATCTGTCATTAAAAAATGACAGTTATGTGAGATCGGACTTTAACTTGTGAGAATGTCTAAGAAGCACTGAATATTTGGTATCATTCCAATATTCTGTTTTGTATATGTAAACAGCTACATGTTTGTAAATTAGTATGCAACTCAACATGCCCGTTTAGTGTCATTTTGTGTGTCTAGTTTTATATTTAATAGTACATTACTGAACCATGTAAGGTATCAAAAACTGTGCCATTTAACATAAGATTAATCTTATTAATGATACACTTTTAATGATATGGATGGTTTAACCACTTAAACTTTAAATGAACATAAATGGCTTTAATTTTATATATAGCTAAAAGAATTGAGCTTTATCATATTAAAAAGGGAACTAGTAACCATTTGAAGTAGGGAAAGAGAAAATAAGTGAATTACCTTGTAAAAATAGTATTTAGCACCTGTTCCTTACTATTCAAGCATTTCTTTAAATTAGTAAACATTCATAACCATGAAATGCATTTATTTTCATTTGTCCTTCAGTTTTTTACTGTTTTGTCCTTTACGGACAATCAATCCCTTTTAGTACTTCTCTTCAGAGATGTTTGATAGAGTCTAATCCATTTCTTCTGTTTATTTTTCTGTATAAAGTCCATTGCATCTTCCAAGGTGTTCAAGATCTTCTTTGCTTCTATAAGGTTAATCCTTATTTTTGCTGGAAACAAGATTTGTGTTTTATTTAAGCTTTCAACAAGTGGAACACATGCTTTTCTTTTTGACATAACTAATGTTGAATAATCATTGTCAAATTTTATAATGTTTTACTTTTATCTGAATAATTAGTCCATGCTGAATCCTTTTCTTGACTTGAGAAAAATCTTATGATCGTTGACCTTGGTGAAGACGTTTTTTTTTCAAAGCTATGTTGGAAAGTAATCTGTGTGCCATTTGATGCCAAAGGAAAAAGCTTCAGGCAGGTTCAATGTCTTAGGCAGCCAGGTATTAAGAAATTGAATCTATACCGTCTCCCTGTTCTGTTACAGGAATTCTGTAAATCCTGATGTTGTTTCTTCTGGGTCTGTTCTCTAAGTCTTCTATTTTTCCCCCAAGAATAAGTTGTTTTGTTTCAGGAGAAATTCAGTATTGTTCTCATTTTCAAGAATTCTTCCATCAAAATCAGGCATTGCCTCTTCTGTATTCAAGATTTGGGATGATTGTTGTTTACTAGCTTCACTCAGCACTTCAGCTTGTTTTTCACATTCCTCTTTAATATTGTCCACTTTCTAGTTTATCTATCTTCGTGGATATCTCATTGATGATACTCAGTATAGACTGTATGTCACTTTTTATAGTACTATCCTGTACCCTGGGCTTAGAGTGTCTCATTCTGAGACAGTTGGTTCTTTCCAGTTTTCTTGACAGGAAAAGCAAATAAAATTTTTTGAAACATTCCATTGGAATTCTTCAGTAAAAATCCTGTCAGAGATGTTAAAATGAAGCAGAGCTAAAACAACAGTGCTGTTCACTGCTCACCATCCTGGCCATGTCCCTGCAGCTGTTACAGTTGTTGATATAGTTCCTTTCTATCAAGTCCTCTAATGAAAAGGAATTGAAAACATCCATAGCCACATTGATAGTGAAAGCAGAAGGAATATCTGAAGAGACATTCTTGGTTTACCTAGACTAGCCCATACGGTGATGAAAAAAAATACAAATGTAATAATTCAGTTTAATAATTCCCAGAACAATACTCTATTAGTATATCAGGTGGTTGCCAGTAAAGCTTCTGTTGTCACCAAATGCTCTTATGCACTTGTTTCAGCTTATACCTATTCTAACTACTTATAAAATCTCTATAAAGTGGAGTACTTTCTGAACATACTTCCAAAGTCACAAAAAAGTGCTCTAAGTTAAAGTCACTTTGCAGTCTGTGAGCTTATTTACCCTTGTCTACAGCATGCAAGGTTGAATGTTGGTCGCAACAAAAAAGCTAAAACTACAAACAAATTCCTACAGAAAATTCAGGCCGGCTAATGTTGATGTTATTATTTATTAACTAAAAAACACACACACACACACACACACACACACACACACACACACACACACACAAAACAATCAGATTTGGCTACAGGTAATATTAAGCAGAACTGAGCTCGTAAAAAATGAGCGTGGAATTTACGATTAAAACAATTAAAAATGTTCTGTCCATAGACAATATATAATCAATTAAACAAGTTATTTATCTACAGATTAACACGGATATGCAAATCAAGAGGCTATTAAATATTGCCTAATATTAAAAATTGCCAACCACTCTGCAACTTTATCAGGCAGATAAAATGCTTAGTACTAACAGATGAGTTTTGTGTGCAGATAGTCAAACAGTTAGATATGACAAATTTCTTACTGCCCTCCCATTCACTTTACTTCATAGGTTATGCTCATCCATGATTAACTTGAATAATGGACTTGGTATGAAAAAAAGTCAGTGCCTAAAATGGCAAAAAGAGTGGATTGCTTGAACAAAGTCCAAAAATATGATCTTTCAGAGCCATTTCACAATGAGCAGAGTCCCTTCATGTTGTGTTCCGACATACAAACATACATCATGAGCTTATGATGAAAATTAAGTACTTTCTAGCTCAAAGTCTGGAAGTTGCTGCTGATTCCAAGAAGATAAAAGAAGCCAAACTGTTATGGTAAGAAGTCTGTTGTTACAATAAAAAGGTATTTGATTTATAACTGTTTTTTTGTGGTAGACTTAGTTCATCTCCAGTGGCCATTCACTAGTTGCTGAGATAAAACACTTGTAATTATTAGCTGGTAAAAGCAACACATCAGCATATATTTGTCAGTTAGGATAGTCCATCAACAAATGAAAGCATAAAACTAACAGTACCTAGCAACACAAGAAAAACGTTATTGTGAAGTAGATGGTTGATTTAAGCACTGGCTACTTTAAATTGTAAAAAAAATAAAAGGGAATGTCACTGGTGCAGATGAAAAGATGCCTGGCATCAAGAAGGCAGCATATAAGATGGTATAGTAAAAACGAAATTAGGCTTCACTTCAGTTGGGACTCGAGCCAGATCCTATAATGTGAAGGCTGAATATCCAAAAATCCAGAATTACATATACTATGACATTGCCATTTCTTAGAATATTCCTTTTTCTCAGAGGAATTATGATTTCAGAGTTGGTATATGTAAGTCCAAGGGGTTGGGAGGGTTGTCCCCTGCAAAAACAAGCTTAAAAGAGAAGAGCAATATTCCATATTTACTTTCTCCTGTATTTCCGGTCTTTATTTTTATTTATGTATTTATTTATTTTTTGATGTGTCAGTACTTGGTCTTACAAATGCTGCTATTTTAATAGGGAGTCTTTTGCTTCAGTGGTTCATCAGTCCCCTTTTTACTTTATTTTTTTCCCCGCAGAAACCAGTTACTATTAGGATATGGTTTTGATCCTTCCATATCACCTGTCTTCCACAAGACTAATGAGATTTCTGTTTCCATGAAATTCAAGTCTGATACACACGATGTATCCATGTGCTGTCACCCACAACAAATGTATGTACCATTTGTCATTTATGTAATCCCATTCAAGTACATATACTGAGTAGTAACACATATGGTTGGATTTTCACTTAATTGTTTGAACAGTTTGTTAAATTATTCTCAAACATCAGACTTCAAAAGATCCATCTGTGACTTTAAATTCCTGTTTAGGAGTAACATTGCTGAGCTGTGGTTGTGCAGCAGTTAGCGTTGTTGCCTCACAGCAAGAGGTTCTCCCATTCGATTCTCAGCTAGAGCACCTTCTGTGTGGAGTCTGCATGTCCTTCCCGCAGTCGAGTGACGTTAAAGACATGCAGGTAGGTGTGAGCGTGAATGGGTGTGCCTTCTTTGAAGGTTGGGCATCGGGCTGGCAACTCGGCACCGTAAAAATCCATTGCCAATCATTAGCGAACCAGAGTTCCACTGTGACGACCCCTAACCGGGAAAAGCCAAAAGGACACTACTACATCAGAGGCTGTGTACATTTCAACATGTAGAAAGTAAATCACCTATCTTGTGCTGCATGTTTCATTATTAGGTCTGCTGACTTTAACAGCTCCATTGAGTATTTGATTGAATCTGCCTGCTAATCCATTTCTGGTTGGATGATGAGGAGCAGATGTAAGTGTTCGTGCCATTTTGTTTTGTGCACTTTGTGAGCCCGTTTGAAGTAAATTGGGGTTCATTAGCACTACCGATTTTTTTCTGTCAAACTGTATCTTGTGAACTTTGTCCTTATCATTGATAAATAGTGTTTTCAAAGGTTGTTGATTCCTTGCAGATGACCACTGGCCATTCAGTATGTCAGTCTATGGCAATTAAAAATTACAGAATCAATTATGATGACATAAAATCAATATGGATATGTTTCCATGATGCTACTGGCCACTGCCAGTGGTGTGGTTAGCAATTTTGTACCATCTGGCATCCAGTACATCTTCTGGCTACATATACATGTTGTCAGTACAAGGCTACTGAATGGATCTCCAAAGTAGGGAATTCATTATTCTTTGCTTCTATCTGCCCATCATTCGAAGTGTTCAACTTTCTGGTGTAACTTTAAAGAAACTGCCCCTCTGACGGTCCCTTGAAGTGTGGGTAGACTGATACTTTCTAACTGAATATACAGGTTGCAGTAATCCAGCATCATTTGGCCTCCCTTTAACAACAAAGTTGCATAGTTTGGATAATACAGGATCATTCCATCTTTCTCTTTGGATAAGGGCATTTGCATTGGTAACGTTTCCACTGGGGGTATATAATGTGTACAGTATACATGATAGGCAGTGCATCTTCATGGCTTGTAATTCAGTACTATATCAATGGGTTCCTTGGAAAGTGGCTGACAGTGTAAGCTTGCAGTACTCAAGGCTATGAGGCGATGTGTCATTGTGGAAATAAATATTCTTAGCTGGCATCTGTGATAATGAACCAAGTGGAATATGTCTTTTAGTTCTGTTCAAGAACGTATGAGATAAAACAGCACCTATTCCATAAGACAAAAGATCATAGACCATTTTAATGAATGATGATGGCTTAAAGTGAACTGTAATAATCCATTGTTATCATTTTCTTGGTAATCAAGAAGACCCATTCACATTCCTTCATCTACTTATAGAGAGACCAATTTCTGCAAAAATGTATTCACTTGAATATATTATCAGTGAAGTGGTGGGTAAGAACTTGTGGTAGTACTCAGCCTACCCTTGATGCCAACTCAGCCAGAATGTACTTTGAAGTGGGAACCGGTCAGTTCAAACACTCTTTCAGAGAGTGTTGATGCTGCAAATTTAAATTGATAAAAGCCACTTTCAGTGCCAGAGAAGTTTGCCCTTTACTACACAGCTGTGTGGCTGTTGAATATGGGTATATAAAACTGTGGGTTTTCTCCACATTGCCTTGTCTCCTCCAAAAGAAACCTAGTTTGAAGTTCACTGAACCTGGCTTTAACTGAGTTATTTTGTGGCTTTTGCACTCACTGAATGTTCCTTCAGCAGATCAACTTGATTCTTTTTAGGCTTGGGTGCTTTTTCTACAGCCCCCATTTATCTGTTTATTTATTTATTGTCATTTGCTTACTCAGGAAGTCCATCTGGGCATAGAAGACCCGTTGTTAGTAGAGGCCCAGGGAGAAAAGCTTCACATATATAAACATACAATATATTTGAGACAATTGAAATATTTAGGATACAAAATGATAATATACATTCCACAGAAACCTTTAAACAATAGTAGTAGTAATAGGTGAGAAGGAAAAGCAAGTTTGTAGAGCAAATTAATAGGTACAATATCTTAGTAAAGACTAAGGCAGGAAATGTGTGTATCCCAAACTGATTTCTCCAGTGGCATGATTTTAAACTCTGTGGCAGCACATGTTAATGCATTGATACAGTCGTTGTTGGGACCAGATAGTACTAGGTTCGACTACAGATGTATACAATACTTTAGTGAATAACATCAGTTAATTAGTGGGAGGAGCTGAGAAACAGCTTTGCTCTTTCAGTTAGAAATATTTCTATTTAGCTGAAGTGTTTGTTTGGCCTGCTTGCTGTACTGTGCCTGAATATTGTTAATCTCTGGCTGCATTTTATTTTGAATTGAAGATTTTAATTTAAGGTTTGATTTAAGAGTTCTTAGCTAGGGTCAGTTTAAAAGGTTAACAAATAATTCCTTTGCAAACAGTGAATAACATCAGTTAATTAGTTGGAGAAACATCATTGCTCTTTTAGTTAGAAATATCTCTGTTGAGCTGAAGTGTTTGTTTGGCCTGTTTGCTGTACTCTGCCCGAATATTGCTGATCTTTGGCTGCACTTTATTTTTCCCTCCCACACACCCAATTGTTGCTCTTAAATTTGGTGGCTTTTGAGTTGCCCGCCCATACTATAAATCTGATTTTGTACACTCCTCCCAGTCCCATCTCATCAGCTCATTCTACTGAGTACTGAGAGATCATTTGGGTAGGCCCATCCCCTTAGTTTCTTAACCTTGAATTATCTTCTGCTTCCTCCCTTCCCACTTAACCTAAAAAAATCACTTTATGCAGCTGCTTTTCAGTGTTTGTGTTTCTTCCTACTTTATTATTTTATTTTGCTTTTGATGCATGTTCTTAAAAGTGTTCAATTGCATTTATTCTGCTGCATTTATTATTGCTTGTTAGTAGCCTGATTAAATTTTAACTGTTACTCTAAGCCTTTTGGTTTAAGCAGCTGGGTTTCAGGCCAGTTGTACATTAGGAAGGTTTGTGGTCTACACTCTTGTGGCAGTAGAGGTAGCTTACATTCTTAAGTTGGGAATTGCTGGTTGAAGGCTTAGTGTGTCCATTATTCTAAAAGTGCCATAGTTCTGGTTTAAGCAGTTGGGCTTCAGGCCAGTTATTTTACAGTTTGTGGTCTACACTCTTGTGGGAGGAGATGGTAGCTTCTACTCTTCTGAGCTGGGAATTGCTGGTTGAATGCTTATTGTGCCTCCTTATTTGAACTGTTTATTTTTCTGAAATTGGTGCATTGTGAATCTAGTATATGCTACAACAAACAGATGTGCTGAATCTAGCTCTGTTTGTGTAACTTGAGCACTAAACAGGGCATTTTTTATTGGAGACTGTTCCCCTGCACTCTAGTGGCAGGAGTGTGCATTTAGAACGCATCTGATTGAAGGTTGTTGGAACAGGGCTCAGTTTTGAGCTTTTTTTGGTTAATTGGTTACTTTTGTTTAAATCAGTTTGTGCCCATTTGCTGCATAAGCAAATCCAAGCCATCTGCTGATCTCTGCAAAACTTAAGTAGAATTTTTCACTGCATATTGCACTTTTGAACTGTATTTTTTACCATATCACTGCTTATTTGAAGTTTTTCTTTTTTTTTTGAAATTATTGTACTTTGTTTGCTGTAGCATAGACTAGATTCAGACCTGCTGAATCTAGTTCTGTTTGTATAACACGAGCAGTAAACCAGGCCATGTTTTATTGGAGAGTGTTCCCCTGCACCCTAGTGGCAAGAGTGTTCAGTTAGAACTCATTTGATTGAAGGTTGCTGAAACAGGGCTCACGTCTGAGCTTTTGTATTGCTTAATTTGTTTAGATCAGTTTGTGCTCCTTTGCTACATAGCACCAAGTTTATGCATTATGTACTGCAGTGCAGTGGTGAGCACCATTGGTGGTTATAGATGCAAATACTTTTGCCTGCAAATTTTCCATTAGTACTTTGCTGGTGCTCCATTGGTGAGTTCTCACTCATGAGTGTCCCTCACTGACAGGTGACATATTCATGAAGCTACTGAGGTACCAACATAGATCCACCCACTAGCCCTTAGTAATTTTTGTCCACTTCTCCCATCCTCCACTTTACCTGTTCCTTCCTGTCCTCTCTGTTTTCTGACCACATCAACTTACACAGCATTATGGATGGACAATTTCCTGCAGTTTCTCCAGCCAGCCTGCTTGACATGGGCATCCTGAGGAAATTTAGTAACTGCCTCATGTACACTGACAACCCACTTCTAGTCCACGCAAATCATTATGTGAGAGATGCATCTATATCAAGAACCCAGAATCCAGGCTCTCTCATGCACCAGTCAGTCCATCTGATACTAAGCAAGTTGTCAGCATGCACATCTCACATCCTGCACCTACCAAACCAACAACACATAAACCTACATATGCGGAGGTCCTTATAAGAAGCTTACCTAAACATCAGAGATACCTAAACATCAGAGACCTCCCAAACATAAACACAAGTATGCTTCACATAATACATCTTCTTAGAACATAGTACACATAATATATCACACACCAGTGTCTCACCAGTCAAGCCCACCCCTAAGGCATAACACATAAACAAACATCTTAGTCCTAGGTGAGTCAATTTTGAGACACACAGATGTCCCTCTCACCAGTCTGGATAAGGAAAATGTCACTGTCAGCTCTCTGTCTTGTGCCAGGAGCCACCACATACACACACTCAAGTCTGTCAACAACAGGCACTGTTATGACTCTGTCATAGTCCACTCACTCACATGACCTTAACCTGGTACTGGCATCAACAGAACTTGCTGGAGAGACAGATTTGTCTCATAAAGGTTGCCCCAGCTTTGGAACAAGCTTCCTATTCATGTTAAACAAAGCCCGTCTTTGGTCCTATTTAAGCACAATTTAGACAATTGGATGGGTAACCAGAAATTCACCCAAGGTTTCCACCTGTGTCCCTCTTGGGCAAGGGCAATAGGTGCTGATTTTAGTGTCTGCTTGAACCAGACACCCTTGGGAACATGGGTTGAACTTGGCTAGGCTTGAGGCCCTAGGGTCTCTAGCCTAGTAAACTCATATGATCGTATGATACTGTGTGGATTGAAAAATGCAGTTACTAGCCGAGGAGAAAGAAGGTAAATAAGAGATTAGCCAGGACTAGAACAAGAGCTGAGCCAGGTGTTGAATAGGAATTCCTTTATAGAGACTTTAAATGTTTGTAGGTTTGGGTTACATCTAATGGGTAGTGGGATGAGTTCAGTTGTTTGCAGCTGTGTGGAAGTAGAGGCAGATACCAGATTTACTGGGTTTGTAGATGGAGATGAGATGTTTGCTAATAGAACAGTGAAGTCTGTAAACCACTGTTGTTAAACATTACAATAGAAGGAGATTTCACATTTTCAAAATGCATATTTTTCTTTTAAGTAGAAGCCCAAATTAATCTAGTCTGTTTAAGACTGTCTAGAATATTCAATTAAACTTCTCAGGGTAGAACTGCTTTTTGTGAATTCCTTGATATACTTAATCTGTCACATTTTGCCTAATGGCTGCCATATCACATCAGAAACAAACAAACAAACAAATAAAACAAAAAATACTGAACTAAAGCTTTAAAGATATGAATAGTAACTACTTGGAAGATTCTTCCTTCCTCATCTGCAGGTAATTTTCTATTTAGCCATTCTTTGTAAAATATTTCCCATTAAGTATGTAAAATATATTCATTTTGTGGTAACCGCATACTGCAGTTTATGCAACAATATTATGCAGCACTTGGTTAATAGTAACTTTAAAAGGTTCACAAATACATATGTAATTTCTACCCTGTGTCTCTTTATCACAGGAACTATAGGCATTGCCATTTAGTCCATTCTGTCTAGAACAATATTCCAGCATTTCCCATGCCCCTTAATGCTTGCTTAATTTGGTTGCATAATGCACACAGCATTTTATGAATTTTAATAATATTTTGGACATATTCATGTTGCTATCCCCTTCAGTTTTTTTTTTATTCGATTAGCAAAAACTGGCGCATCTGCTAGCAGTTGTGATGTATTTTTCAGCTGTGGAAGTATAACCATCATTGTGTGATCATACATGCAGTAGTGGTTCAGTTCAGTTTTCTTAACTGTCTTCTGCCAGACAGTTCTGGTCCATCTTCTTTCAGCATATGCCAAGTCCAATGTTTGTTTCACAGTTGTGAGTGAGTGGCACATTAACTTAATCATCAAAGCATACTATTTTCACCTGTATTTGTACATTTTTGAAATACCCATAGTTCTGGTTTAAGCAGTTGGGCTTCAGGCCAGTTATTTTACAGTTTGTGGTCTACACTCTTGTGGGAGGAGATGGTAGCTTCTACTCTTCTGAGCTGGGAATTGCTGGTTGAATGCTTATTGTGCCTCCTTATTTGAACTGTTTATTTTTCTGAAATTGGTGCATTGTGAATCTAGTATATGCTACAACAAACAGATGTGCTGAATCTAGCTCTGTTTGTGTAACTTGAGCACTAAACAGGGCATTTTTTATTGGAGACTGTTCCCCTGCACTCTAGTGGCAGGAGTGTGCATTTAGAACGCATCTGATTGAAGGTTGTTGGAACAGGGCTCAGTTTTGAGCTTTTTTTGGTTAATTGGTTACTTTTGTTTAAATCAGTTTGTGCCCATTTGCTGCATAAGCAAATCCAAGCCATCTGCTGATCTCTGCAAAACATAAGTAGAATTTTTCACTGTATATTACACTTTTGAACTGTATTTTTTACGATATCACTGCTTATCTGAATTGTTTTTTTTCTGAAATTCTTGCACTTTGTTTGCTGTAGCATAGACTAGATTCAGACCTGCTGAATCTAGTTCTGTTTGTATAACACGAGCAGTAAACCAGGCCATGTTTTATTGGAGAGTGTTCCCCTGCACCCTAGTGGCAAGAGTGTTCAGTTAGAACTCATTTGATTGAAGGTTGCTGAAACAGGGCTCACGTCTGAGCTTTTGTATTGCTTAATTTGTTTAGATCAGTTTGTGCTCCTTTGCTACATAGCACCAAGTTTATGCATTATGTACTGCAGTGCAGTGGTGAGCACCATTGGTGGTTATAGATGCAAATACTTTTGCCTGCAAATTTTCCATTAGTACTTTGCTGGTGCTCCATTGGTGAGTTCTCACTCATGAGTGTCCCTCACTGACAGGTGACATATTCAACGAAGCTACTGAGGTACCAACATAGATCCTACCCACTAGCCCTTCGTAATTTTTGTCCACTTCTCCCATCCTCCACTTTACCTGTTCCTTCCTGTCCTCTCTGTTTTCTGACCACATCAACTTACACAGCATTATGGATGGACAATTTCCTGCAGTTTCTCCAGCCAGCCTGCTTGACATGGGCATCCTGAGGAAATTTAGTAACTGCCTCATGTACACTGACAACCCACTTCTAGTCCACGCAAATCATTATGTGAGAGATGCATCTATATCAAGAACCCAGAATCCAGGCTCTCTCATGCACCAGTCAGTCCATCTGATACTAAGCAAGTTGTCAGCATGCACATCTCACATCCTGCACCTACCAAACCAACAACACATAAACCTACATATGCGGAGGTCCTTATAAGAAGCTTACCTAAACATCAGAGATACCTAAACATCAGAGACCTCCCAAACATAAACACAAGTATGCTTCACATAATACATCTTCTTAGAACATAGTACACATAATATATCACACACCAGTGTCTCACCAGTCAAGCCCACCCCTAAGGCATAACACATAAACAAACATCTTAGTCCTAGGTGAGTCAATTTTGAGACACACAGATGTCCCTCTCACCAGTCTGGATAAGGAAAATGTCACTGTCAGCTCTCTGTCTTGTGCCAGGAGCCACCACATCGCACACACACTCAAGTCTGTCAACAACAGGCACTGTTATGACTCTGTCATAGTCCACTCACTCACATGACCTTAACCTGGTATACGGCATCAACAGAACTTGCTGGAGAGACAGATTTGTCTCATAAAGGTTGCCCCAGCTTTGGAACAAGCTTCCTATTCATGTTAAACAAAGCCCGTCTTTGGTCCTATTTAAGCACAATTTAGACAATTGGATGGGTAACCAGAAATTCACCCCAGGATTTCCACCTGTGTCCCTCTTGGGCAAGGGCAATAGGTGCTGATTTTAGTGTCTGCTTGAACCAGACACCCTTGGGAACATGGGTTGAACTTGGCTAGGCTTGTAAGGGCCCTAGGGTCTCTAGCCTAGTAAACTCATATGATCGTATGATACTGTGTGGATTGAAAAATGCAGTTACTAGCCGAGGAGAAAGAAGGTAAATAAGAGATTAGCCAGGACTAGAACAAGAGCTGAGCCAGGTGTTGAATAGGAATTCCTTTATAGAGACTTTAAATGTTTGTAGGTTTGGGTTACATCTAATGGGTAGTGGGATGGAGTTCCAGTTGTTTGCAGCTGTGTGGAAGTAGAGGCAGATACCAGATTTACTGGGTTTGTAGATGGAGATGAGATGTTTGCTAATAGAACAGTGAAGTCTGTAAACCACTGTTGTTAAACATTACAATAGAAGGAGATTTCACATTTTCAAAATGCATATTTTTCTTTTAAGTAGAAGCCCAAATTAATCTAGTCTGTTTAAGACTGTCTAGAATATTCAATTAAACTTCTCAGGGTAGAACTGCTTTTTGTGAATTCCTTGATATACTTAATCTGTCACATTTTGCCTAATGGCTGCCATATCACATCAGAAACAAACAAACAAACAAATAAAACAAAAAATACTGAACTAAAGCTTTAAAGATATGAATAGTAACTACTTGGAAGATTCTTCCTTCCTCATCTGCAGGTAATTTTCTATTTAGCCATTCTTTGTAAAATATTTCCCCCATTAAGTATGTAAAAATATATTCATTTTGTGGTAACCGCATACTGCAGTTTATGCAACAATATTATGCAGCACTTGGTTAATAGTAACTTTAAAAGGTTCACAAATACATATGTAATTTCTACCCTGTGTCTCTTTATCACAGGAACTATAGGCATTGCCATTTAGTCCATTCTGTCTAGAACAATATTCCAGCATTTCCCATGCCCCTTAATGCTTGCTTAATTTGGTTGCATAATGCACACAGCATTTTATGAATTTTAATAATATTTTGGACATATTCATGTTGCTATCCCCTTCAGTTTTTTTTATTCGATTAGCAAAAACTGGCGCATCTGCTAGCAGTTGTGATGTATTTTTCAGCTGTGGAAGTATAACCATCATTGTGTGATCATACATGCAGTAGTGGTTCAGTTCAGTTTTCTTAACTGTCTTCTGCCAGACAGTTTTGATCCATCTTCTTTCAGCATATGCCAAGTCCAATGTTTGTTTCACAGTTGTGAGTGAGTGGCACATTAACTTAATCATCAAAGCATACTATTTTCACCTGTATTTGTACATTTTTGAAAATACCATTGAGTTTTGCAGAAGTATTTTTATTGAATGAATGATTGATTGATTAATTGATTGATTGGAATTTGTTTACCGGGATATTCCACTGGGGTAAGCAGAGCCCATTTTCAATAGAGGTCTGGGGAGAAAAGCTTCAAAAGGAATACATTAAGAATATATAAATCAAACAGCATACATTTATTACAAGAGTATATAATATCAAACAACATAAAGTTATTATAAACTTATTATAACGTTATTATACATTTTTAGCATATCTCTTTGTAATGCAGAAGGATGTCCATTACAGTCTTCCATTCATGTGGCACAAACCCCTGTTCAGAGGCTATGGTTGAATAGTGACTTGATAGGTCATATTTCAAGCTGTTTAGGAGACATCCTGGGATATTATCGGGGCCCATTGAAGCTGTAGTCTTGGCCTTAGAGAGCACATCTAAGGCCTACTTCGTACTGATAGTTGAAGGGTTTATGTTAGGTGGTATTTCCTGGTGGGGTGGCTGGGGGCTATGGTGGGGTGAAGTTGGAGCTGAATTTGTCAGCCTTGGAGCTACTGACAGTCCTGCCACAGTTCAGGACCTAGGGATAGTTTTGGCTTCCCAAGTGCTTTAACCCTTTCTTTTCTCCAAATGATGATGATTGTGGACCTCTGACTCCTTGACTTTCCTCTTCATATATGTCTTTGTTGGCACAATTCATTGCTATGTTCCAGAAGTTCTTGCACAATTTCTGAAACTAACCAGAACAGACAATTCATAAAATATTTGCTAGTTTGAGAAGTCATTTGATCTCTTGTTCTGTAAAATATCAACTTTTGCTCTGTTCTTTAGGGTATTATTTTATTGAATGGAATCAGACTATAAATGGATCATTTAAATGTAACTAATAATAAAAAACAGGTTTCTGAGAGAAATAAATGAAGTGGCTTTCCATGACTGGTACATATTTACAGTAAGAACGGTTATACTTTCTTTTCTTTTTTTTTCTTCCTTTTCATATTGTAATGTTTAAAATATTGTTTAAACTGCACATAAAAGGAAAGAAAGGTTTGAAAAGTTTATGGAAGGAACAGATGTCACATTCTGCCAAGAATCTTGGCAGAGATTCAGGTCCACTGGGAAAGCTAATCACTGTTCCGGCTCCGGCTATTAATTAGGCAGGCTTTCCTGTGCAGAACCTAGGGAAGTTTGGTACTTTATGGTAGGTCAGAAATATTTAGAATGCTATGTATAATTTGTAAGAATAAAAGTTTTAAGTTTTCTGTACTTACTTGCACGAAATTATGCATTTGTTATTATATTATCTCCTTTCTTCAGTTGATTTTGAAGCACAGAACATTAGGGATCAGTCCAAATCTCATATTTATGAATATCCTAAGATTAACACACTAATGCAGGGATTATGAATGCAAGTATGAACTTTATTTTATTTTTATTTGTTGACCGGGAGTGTCCGACTGGACGTAGGTCCATTTTCAGTGGAGGCCCAGGGAGAAAAGCTCCACAGTTAAAACAAACAGACAGTAGTTACATTGGATTACATAGCGATTAACAATTTACATAGCAATTACTTGCAACATATTTACAGATGAAGAACATAGTGCATCAGTAGACAACTAGATACATACTGCAGTCAGACACACTCAGGCACACTCACACACACACACACACACACACACACACACACACACACACACACACACACACACACACACACTGTACATCCTTATTACTATTAATTTGCTGTATAACTTAATTTTTGTAATTATTTATTGACCATTGCAACTTTATCATATTACTTCTGAAGAAGTAAATAGCTTTCAAAATCATGAAAATGATGAACAAGTTTGTTTTATATCTGCTCATAGCATAAACAACCCCAGAAAGCTAAAGGTCAGTGATGGTCTTAACTAGGGCATGCCAGGAAGGTGTAGTGTTGTGGTCACCGATTCCTAACTGATCTAAGCACAAATCAGAGCACAGGAGGATGCGTATAGTGTTACTGTACTGGATCATTGACTGACTACTGGGTAATCCCGGGTTTTAATTCCCAATGAGTAATTAGAGCAGGTGTTGGAGGGGTCGGAAGTAACATTGCTTTGCTGTAAGATAATGTAAGGCAGACAGACAATGAAGTACACTTTTCTGTTGGGGGGGCTTATAAAAAGTATGTATCAAGACATTAAAATAAATGAATAGTAATAAGGATGTACAGAGTGTGTGTGTGTGTGTGTGTGTGTGTGTGTGTGTGTGTGTGTGTGTGTGTGTGTGTGTGTGTGTGTGTGTCTGAGTGTGCCTGAGTGTGTCTGACTGCTGTTGAAAACCAAGAAATAAGAAATTAAAATAAAAAAAGAAAAGAGAAAGAAACTGTGGCATGGAGATAGGGTGGAGAAGCACATTTTTCTTCAAGGGAGCCCACCCAGAAAGACAGTGAGGAAAAGAATAAGGTAACTTGCAGAACAAAACAATTGCAAAGGCAAGAAAAAATAAATAAAACAGTTAGTGCAAGCTATGATTTTGTTTTGTTTTGTTCTGGCTGCTTCTTGGACATAACAAGACGTAGTCATGAAAGAAATGTAATCAACAGTAAAAAGCTTTGTGATGAAAAGCACGTTAGGTATTAGCTGTGTAGCTGACAAAATATGGCCTTTGCCTTGACAGTCCTACTCTGTAGCCAAAACTGGAACATAATACCTCTACCTGTCAGGTCCAACTCAAACCTACATAACTTTAAACACAAGTTAAAGAATTCTTATCTGAGTACTGGCACTGCTCATGTTCTACCCCTGGCTAAAATCTTACCTACACTATTAAGTTTTCTTATCTTCACTTCCCACCCTTTATCTCCACTCATACACCTAGAATAAGTACTAGAAATGCAAATTCTTGCTCCTACTTCTGCGTTTTAGTTTTTAACTACATAGTACATATACTACTTCAGTATAAATCCTAATTTCCTATTCATGATACTTTCTACACACCATATAGACCTGTTTTCCCTTTCTTTTTGCCACTTTATCTACTTTCATCTTCCACCTTATTATTTACCAATGTTATCACATTTTCTTTGCGTTAATACTGTCACTTGGACCGTACTGAATGCGTAATGTTAACATTTTTGATGTCTTTATTCTTTAAATTATATTTTTGTTGAAGCTATTCTCCGTGGTGCGACCCTGAAAATGGGCTCTTTTGGCCCAGTCCAACTTTCCTGGCAGACAAATCTCAGTAAATACAGTAAATAAATAATAAATATATAAACAGCCATAACTAAAATTAGGCTCTGTACTACCTACTCCATTTCTGCTGATACCATAGCATCAGTGCAATATAAGTTTTTCTGTTTCTTACTCTGTAACTGTGCACACTGCATAAAGGAACATAAAAATGTACATAAAAATAGAGTTTGGCTAGTTCAGGTTCTGTGGCACAGAGGGATAAAGCCTTGATTACAACCCAGATGAACTGAGTTCAAGTAGCAAACCACCACTTTTCTTGGCATTCCACTGCCATTCTCTCGTACTTCTGGAACAAAACCCAATATGACCAAAATACATCTGCTTGACAAGAAGTTTCTGATATAGCCAGACTACTTACCATACTTACTTACTACTTACTGTGCCATCTCCCAGTCATCTGCCTTGTGTCTTTGTTACTGTCTGCTTAATATATTCATTACTTGTTTTATCATAATTTGCCTTATATCTCATGAAAACCCAAGCTAAATTTTAAGAAAGAACAAAAAGGATGCATTTGCCATAATGTAAGATCTGCTTAGAGACTTCACCCTTCATTAACCTTCAAAACATAGTATATAGTTTATGCTCAGTTCTGCTGATCTAACTTTTCCAGGATACTTTTGGATAACTTCTAACCATGATACCTTGTGTCTTTCTCTTGTATTTTCCGGACCATGCTTTGGTGATCTTTTCATAGAAATAAGCATACAAAAGTTCAAACGGCTCCACTGACCACGGTAGGGTGAGTGAAATTCATATGCATAGAGCCAGCAACTCTTCTCCTACCTAAACAGGAGGATGGAGAGAGAGTTGTTATTGAAGCAGATATAACATTATGGGTAATACATAACTGTCATATCTGCCTAACGAGAATTCTTAATTAAACTTTAGGATAGAGCCCCAAGCTAATCCTTCTGGGTGTCTAGCATATTGAAATGTACTATTGATTACTGCAACCCAAAATTATAACCTAGAACTGTTGAAAAAGTCCAATTTATAATCTCATAAATGCACTCAGAAATGACTAAGTAGCAGCTACACAAATGTCGTCCAGATGCACTTTATGAAAATTGCTGCTGAAGTAGTCACTGCTATTATAGAATGAATGTTAGGGAGCCATGGAAAATCCTTCCTGTACATTTTGGAAATGATGTTAATACAGCTATGTAAACAACTGGCCAAACTCAGCTTAATCACCTTGTGCCCTAACCTCTGTGGATTATACTTCCTATCATATTTCGTGCAAGCTCACAATATCTAAGTTGTTTGTGAATGCCCATCAAATGCAATAAGAATTCACTGTGTTTGGAATATTCTCCTCAGAATGCCAAGGCTCAATGGACAGATAAAGGTTCAACTTAGTATCAGCATTTGGCAGAAATATATGTTTTGTCCTCAGATGCACCATTTCCCTGTGGAAAAGAGATACTGAAGTTGAACACTTGATGCCAGCAAATCAGAGATCCTTTGGGCAGAGGTCACAGTAATTGAGGGTTTTACATGCCACAAACTTTGAGTTATCAGTGGATGCTGATTCAGGAGTGGACTAGCCAGTCTGCCATTTACAGAGCATAGACCTATAGGCCCAAAAGGTCTGATGGATGAGTCAACAGATTCCTCCTCATAGGCAGCTGAAACCTGTGGTACAGAGGCAACCATACTTGTCTGGGCCAATAGGAAGTGACTGTAATGGCTGCGTGCCTTTGAAATCTGGGTTTTCATATGAGGAAATGGATGGGGGAGGGGCAAAAATTAAATTCAGAGCCAGTTTTTTGTTAATCCGCCTCTGCACTGACCAGTGGGTAGATGGATAAGGGAGAAGCATTTCTGATATTTTGTGTTCACCAGAGGTGCAGTCAGGAAATCCCCACCTCAGGAACAACTTCCAGGCAATGGGCTGAGTGTCCATTCATGGGACACCAAATGACAGCTCCTGTCTGCTCCAAGAGAGTAGGCTACCCCAGGAATTTGTGTGTACCAACCAGATAATGATGGATTGAGACTGCCCAGGTCCAAATTCTTTTTGATTTCTGACACAGTGGGGGGGGGGGGGGTGAGATAAGCTGACAGTACTGTTATACATTTGATGAGCACCCATGGGGACTAAGATGAGACTAAACGGCAGGGCTAGAAACTGTTAGTGACTGGTCCCTATTCTGAAAAGGAGGAACTTCCTGGATGCTTTGGTGATCTTTTTTATGGAGATAAGCATCCTGAAATTCAAACGAGCACATCCAGTCTCCTCTTGATAACAGCAGAGGATGATCTGCAGTGTTACTATGTGAAAGGACTGTCTTGTGGTGATGGCATTTAGGCTACTGAAATCTAGCATGGCCCTGAGGTCCTGAGTTGTCTTGGGCATTAAAATGATTCTGGAATCACATCCTCATCCTTTTTCATCCACTGGGACCTCTTGGAGGTCTCTTTTTATGAAAAGTTACTGGACCTCCTTCCTCATCTGTCCTTTCCAATGACGTGGCATGTCTGGAGTGGTATTTTGGTCTGGATATAAAGGAATATAGTATATGCATTTGGTAGTCTCCCACAACTGCCTATCTTTGGGAATCTTGTACCAGTTTGAGAGATGAAGAGTACTTTTTCCCCACCTGCTTCCAACTGTGGGTGGTTGGAGTAGGACTTATGAGCAATGTGAACTCCCATTATTGAGACAGTGGCCTCCTTGAGTACATTACAGTCCATGGCCATTTGCCTATTGATGGTGTTCGGACCTGGGTGTCAAGGATTGACCAGCTCCATCTCTTGCTGTGGCCTTTGTGAGTTACACTGAAAAAATTGCTTTTTTGTCTCCTTATGTCCTGGAAAAAAGCACTGAGGAGAATGAAATGTCACTCAAGTGGCTGAAAAGGAATGGCCTTTTTCTTAATGCCTTGTAGTTGGTTACCTTCGGGCCCCAAAAGCCAATGGTCTTTAGGTTCAGCCCTAAGTGTTGTCTTAGTGTCCTCAGTGGAAGTGATAAGACATGTCCAAGGTGGTGGCATGTAACTTGCATCTATAATTTGCTTCTACCAAATTATACATGTTACACACCATCAGATAACTGACTGTAGACAGCTTATTCACAGGTGTATCTTGCTAGCTTTCAGCAGTATGTAACATTTCATATGAAATATCCCACTGGAAACATAGCATCTGCTTCTCATGTAATTCCATTCCTTGAAATGGACTGCCAGAACCCTTTATTGAGGAAGATGGTGAGACTATGAATGAAGAGAATGACTCTTCCTCTGGGTGGCCACAGAAGCAGTCATATCTAGATTAAGAGTCTCCACGTAGACAGCAAAGTTCATGAGAGGCCTGACATTCCTGTTTATTTTTCTTGGGCATGGGGTCATAGTTGTTGTGTTTTGTTCTATGCTGTATTCACAACATTATCATGAATGCCAACAATGGTAGAAATCACCCAGGAGGATGCTAAGAATGTTTGACAGATTCCAGCATCCTCTTTTCTGGACAGAAAAAAATCTTGAAAGGACCAGTTGCTCCTTTCTCTCATCACTTTCAAAATTTGTCTGAATTCCAGATTTTCTGAAGGTGAGGATGACGATACAGACCCCTCATCATTTTCTCTCTCAGAGGATCAATGTAGTAAATTGTTTTGGGCCTGTTTCTCAACATTTCTAGGCAGTCTTCCATATCAGAAAAATGAAAACAGTATTTAGGGAGCTGACTGTCCCCTGGTGAATAATTCTGTAGTCACCTCTGAAAAGCAACTGTCTGCAAACACATAAGAAACCTGCACAAGAGCAGAGGGCAAGTACTTTACTTGGACCCCCCAGCCTTTGGGCAGACAGCTCCAGAAAATCCACTGTTAGACCTCCAAGAGAGGCTAGGTCTGGAAAATCCACACTGCCAAACCCAGTTCTGGTCCATCTGACATCAGGTAGGCTGATGTTGGACATAGTGCCTAACCTCCAGTGGGCTGAAGAAAGCTTAAGGGGGCTTATGTTCGGTCTGAATAATCCATTGTTGGAACCTTTGAACAGGCCATTGCCAGGGAATACAGATGAACATACACAGGATAAGCCAACACTGGACTCCTAGGAGGTAATACTGGACTGACTGTAGTTGGATGGGAAGGACCTGACCACTGAATGCTGAAGGAGCTGATGACAGTATTCAGAGAAGTGAAGTTTGAGTGAAGAAACTGGTGCTCTGTTTCCAGTGTAGCAGAACTCAAGGATTTGTGTGAAACCGTTGATTTTGAATGTGACTGAGTGCTCATATCAGATCCCTCTATACACCTTCCTAAAACCTGAGACAGGAGGGACAAAAGCTGTTTACATTTTCTGATATACCAGAATAGCCTTGGGCAGATGCTTAGAATAATCAATAACTGGCAGAACGCAACATCAGCTGATTGTAGAGGGAGAGTAAGAAAACCTTTGAGCAAGTATATGAAATCCAAATGTTAAGATGCTTTTGCTGAAATAGAGCACATCATGACAGCTGAAGGCTCAGAAGTAACAGGAGATGACTTCCCCATCACAGAACCATTAAATTTGTTCCTTTAGAAGAAGTCGTGGCTTTAGTGTTAACCAATTTAGCATATTGAGCCTTGCTATCTGGCTGTTTGATAGACATGGCTAAATTAATGAAAAATAGTTTCTTAGATGGTCTAGAAAGGCTTACCATTACTGTGATAACTGTAAAGAGAAAAAAGAGAACCTTTCTGCTTATCTGGAGTCTGATAGCTGGCACAGGGGATGAAGGCTGTGAGCTGAAGTTCCAGTTGTACAGGGCTTGATTCCCTTAGACTTGATTTGCCATCAGTGTGACCTTGAGCAAGTTAATTAGCCAGACAGTGCTTTGAGGCAATGGTCTCCTCGACTGTAAGTACAGTAATTACCTATAAACCTACAGAGAGATGAAAACGGAAGGATGAGGATTGAGGACATGCTGAGACTGACCTGAAACTCCCATAAAAAAGATGCAAATCTGTTTTCTGTGCCTCCTTAAAGTAAATTCATTAAAATGTGCACAAACATCACAGGACACTGTCTCGTGATCTGGATCTAAACAATACACATATATATTGCGACTCTCAGCATGAGTAATCTGCTTGCCTTAATCATGCTTGTTAGAAATTCAAGTTGTGATGGTAGCAAAGAACCAAAGCCCAAATTGCAAAGAAGAAGTAAAAAGGTGGAAATCTACCACTGGTTTAAGAAGGGGAACCGGGGACCTCAACAAGAGACAGAAGAGTGGGAATGTTCTAACAGAAAGAGGAGGAAATGCCTCTAAATAGTACTAATTTCTCAACCAATTGCAAAGAGTATAAGCTGTGAGGAAGGTCATTGACCACACATCTTTGCAGCTTCTGGAGTAAAGCAAGAAAATAACAGAGAGAAATCCCAAACTATAGCCTGTAGCCACTAGAGTCCAACAAAATGCAGTGGGAAACGACTGGAGAACAGAGGAAACAGAGGTATGATGTCATGGAAATGAGATGCAAAAATAACTGGGAAATTTAAATCCATCAAACAAAGCATGAGTTGCATTTTAATTTTTTATGAGTGTGAAGATTATGTGAAGATGGGTGAAGGCTGCCAGCCTAGCTAGATAGAATTTTGGAAATAATTCTCTCATCTGTAAATATTAATGTAAACCACAGGCTTGTTGTCTTAAATGGTAAAAATTGTGTTACCTGTGGAACTGGAAAATAATGTAACAACAGTGCACTCTACTGACCAAGTAAAGCATTTTGTGACCATTTGATGTAAACATGGCTCCGGCCAGTCTAGATGAAGGAATTCTTGCTATTGTTTTAAGGCCAGAGTTAATGGCCAGAATTTGCATGCATAAATGTTTCTGCCCAGAGGTGAAAAATCTAAATGAGAATCAGAGAGCATTAAGCATTTTTGTCTTGACCATCCAACTCAGCACTGCCTTTGCTCTATATGTAAGTTTATCTTAGACTTGTGTTTTCTCTTAGAAATAGCTAGAAACTAGAAAGATTAGACTAAGTGTTTTTCTGTGATGTCAGAACTGTACTACTGAATTATTCTAAGTATTTCTCTGTGATCTCTGAACTCTTGACTAACACTGTGTAGTAAAAAGTATTGTCTTATGTTTTTAATTATTTATTATTAAATATTTTTAAACCCTTTTAACTGTGGCTGTTTTGTGTAGAGATAATTTAAGCTCTAGAGTACATTGCATGTATATAGTGATCCTGTACTAAGTCACTCTAATAAGCCTTGACTGTTTAGTCACACTTACCAGTTGGATAATAATATTGCACAGTAATACTTGGACACCCTTTTAAGGGCCTTTGAGTAGCTGATAAATATTAGTAGGTGGCGGCAGCTGATACTACCATATAGTCTGGGAAAAAGGGTCACAGCTGGAGAACCTGTGCCAGCCTTCCCCAGGAGTGTCTGTGTGGTTGTATAAACTCTTCTCAAAGTGTGTGTGTTTGTGTCAGCTACTTGGGCAGGGACACAGAGCACTGGTTGGACAGAGAGGGTGCTGGAGGTTTTAGCTTGCCCACTAGGCTGCGATCTGGAACCTATAGCTGTGCCAGTGGGGAGTCTTATAGGGACCTGGAGAGCAAGGGGACGACCAGCCCCAAACTGACTGTGATCTCTGTCTGCTCATAAGGGAAATTGCACTTTACTGTGTGTATTTGTTATCCTTTCCTCCTATATGAGACACCCCTCAATGGTGTTAGTGGTGACGATTGAGGCTCCTTGATTGCTGGGCCAGGGCATGGGCGTCACAATGAGTACCAAAGACAGAATTCTCCCAGCATAGATCTATAATTTCTTTAGTAAAAACACCTACTATGTAATAAGAATTAGAACCATGTATTTCTTTTTTATTTACTTTATATTTTTTTACCTCCCGCCCGCAGACCATCAGCCATCCTCCAATGAGTTGCACCCAATTGTTCCTGTTGTGACAGTATGGTCACTGACTCATGCGAGCTACAGCTGAAGAGAACAGTTATTCAGCCAGGCATGAAGGAAGATTTACCTCAGCTATCCACATCCATGTCTTCCATGCAGCCTATTGTCCATCAAATGCCACAGCATTCTCATGCCATGGATTGGCCTCCCTGGCAACCCAGGAGCCCATAGCTGAGATCTAATATCACTATCAGGCCTTCCCTGTTAGTGTAACACCCATAGAATGGCTTGCCCTTTCCCAACCCATGTCACATTCCTATTTACCCATTAGCCCACTGGAAAACCTCATTTAATGCGGGCAGCTAGGTATTTCTGTTGAGACCCCATATCTGCCAACTGTTGAATGATTTGTGCACTGACATTGCCTTGAAGCCTCATACATATGAGTGTTTCCACCCACATGCTAATGAGGGCTACCATCACCAGCTTGGGTTGGCAAAGCCCAAGTTCTGGGCTGTGGTCATTATTGGTGTCATGCAAATCTCACATGTTGTTATTGGCTGAAGTCACCCCCTCCCCCACAGGTGGACAAGACAGCAATTTCTACTCAATCTCACCAGTTTTTCTAGCCTCCAAGCTGCTATTTGAACTTGGGTCTTCAGGGTCATATTCAGGATTTCATCCCTGTATGCCACAGAGCCAGGCACCATGCATTCTTTCAGCTTGCAGACTAGCATAAGACATGGCCATCAAAACTTTGACCATCATTACAGCAAAAATTAGCAGTGTCAAACGGTTCCATGTCGTCCATGTGAGTAACAGTACTTTGAATTTCCCCTGCAGAGACCTCAGTGTAAAAGAGTGCAATTCCACTTTAAGTATGTTGATGGTTGCACTTACTGTATACTACCACTTCAGATGCCTACAGTCATTACTGACAGTTATTTCAGAATAGCTTGTAATTGGGATTTTTTTTATGGACAAACACTATCTCACTAGGCAAGGCAATGACAAGAGCACCTGGTTTCCTGTTTTATGGTTTGTACTTTGTCTCTTTATGAACTCAAAATTCACTCTGCACAAGTGAGATTTTACTAAATAAGACGTATACTTGGTAACCCTAGATGTCCTATATGTGTGCTGCTTCTGCATGATTCTGCATCCTATATGTGTCACTTAAGCGTGACTCATTAAATAACCTTAGTAAACCTAAATAATGTGTCACAAATGTCTCTATTACTGTGGTCTTCATTCCATACTTTTATTCCTACACTCCCTGAGCCATGGTCTTCACACCTATCAAAATTAGAACACATTTACAGCTTAGGACACTTCCATTTCAATACCTTTTTGGTATAATTTTATTTCTCTCCTAATGTTTCTATTCTCATTTACATCCAGTACTGTAGAACCTGGTTTAATAAAGATGTTTCTTTTAAAAAAGGGGCAGGAATTGAATAATTTGTGTAATGATGCTTAGGTTATATGATATATAGCAATATATGTGAAGTATAATGTTTGTTAATGTTAATTTAATACACTTTGATTACTTTTGTATAAATGTAAATTTGCCTATGTCACAAGTAATAATTCAGTAAAGGTGCTTAAAAAACACTTGTTTGCCCAGATTATGAATTCTTCTTCTTTGTTTATTCATCAGTGGGCAAAATGTTGGTGTTAAGCCTGTGGGTTTCTTGGTCAGAGCTAAATCTATTGCCCTGTACAGGGTGTTCCTGTATTACTTCTTCTTCTTCTTCTTTCGGCTTTTCCCGGTTAAGGGTCACCACAGCGGATCACCTGTCCGCTCACGATTGGCAGTGGAGTTTTACAGTGTCGAGTTGCCAGCCCGGGGCCCAACCTTCCACAGAAGGCAGAAGCACACACACACTCACACCTAGGGCCAATTTAGAGTGTCCAATCCACCTACGATATCCTTTTAATTACGTGTTTTTGTCTGTAGGGTTATGTATGTTAACTTTCAGTGTGCAGCATCTCTTCAGATGGCCACTGCTTCTAGCCATTTGGCAGTAATTGTTTCTAAATAAAATGTTTTTTTTTTTGAACATCTTCAAAAAAGGATGTACATAAGTATGCATGTCCAGTTGATCGAATTTCTGTATAAGCGTAACTCAGATACATGGCCAGGTCTATATCAAGGCGCGTGGTAAAGTGGCTCCCAGACAAGCTATGAACTCATTTGTGATCATCTCACACAACTGTGAGTACAAATGAGTGAAAGTTCCTGAATGTGAATAACATCCAGAACTAAAAATCACACAAAAAATTTTCTTCTAGGAGGGGAAAGCCCGTCCTTACTTACTATGTGAGGTTCTGAACTCCCTTACCCATGCAGTTTACGTATACCAACCATTGAGATCACACCATCATGGAGAAAAGGGAAATCCCCAGTACACCTGCAGTTTGACTTCTTGGGGAAAAGCCAGACAGTCACACACTAGTGGTCACACAAATCTAGTCATCCACTAACAGTGGTAAAACACTTGAGCAATAAGCACTAGACATGTGAGCACTGAATGCTTTGGATTAATTTGCCACCTTCAGGAGTTAGCATTCTTTCTTTCTTTTTCTTTTCTTCTTCTTTTTTTTCCTTTTAAGTTTTGTTTTTATATTTATGATTAGCTAAACTGATTTGGCACAATTGCCTGTGAACTCTGGTCTGTTTAAATAATTTTCAGAAGAGAAGTATAGCATGTAAATGATCGATAATATCAAATCCAGACGTCCAGGATGAAGTGCGTTTGTAGCTCATGGCCATAACACTGTATCATACACTGCAGACATCTAGTTATGCCATGGTAATGAGTGAGCCCTCAGGTCACTGTGACTAGACTGAGTTTCTGGCTTAAAAGACCTGTGATACTTCAGTTTATATCCTCTCTTTTCTTAAACTGCACCTGTTTCAGAGTTGCTGAGGCTGAGTCATTTCCACTTAAGACTAGACACAAAGAAGAGGAAAAATAAAGTTAGCAGCTGAGGAAGAAAAACAAGATTACAATATGATTTGACTGTATAAAACAAAGTGCTGTGCATTACAGCCACATTTATGTGCATTTTATTAAAATAGTGTATCATAGATGCATGTATATACATTTCATAAAAGGATATCACAGATGCATTTGTATTCATTTCAGTAAACACATACTTAAAAGTGTAGTGTACCACAGATGTGTGTGTGTGTGTGTGTGTCTGTGTATATGTATTCTTTGTGTACGTATACATGTCATACTTCTCAGCTGTACAGGTTTTCTCAAAATGTCCAGATTTGTGCAGCAAAATTTCAGCCTGTTCCTCATACAATTTGTGGTTTTCTGGTAAATCACTGGGATAATCTCAGGAATAAAATCAATAATGACACAGATTTTAGTTTCAGACATCATATCCTGTAGAAAATGCATTTTACCACAGACTCTGTTATTCTAGCTACTTTCTAGGTTTATAACACAATATTTAAAATCTGTCCCTATTTTCTGGCCTTTGTCCTCCCATTATGTAAGGCTTTGTCCAGATTTCTTGGGCTAAGAGGTTGAGAGGTAGGATATATATATATATATATATATATATATATATGTAGATATAATTTATGTGTATATATATATATATATATATATATATATATATATATATATATATATATGTATAGGAGATTACTAGGCTATCGCCCTGCAGGTCTTTTTAAGTGTAGCTGTTTCAATCCAATGTAATACTGTAGAACTACTAGTAACTACCCAAGATTGCATTTAGTGATGACTGCCATTGTCCAGGAGGATTGTGTGCACTATCCCTGGTAAGAATTTATGATGTCCCATCCACTTGTCCAGGTTTCTCTTGAACAGTGTCATAGAGCTGCTCTATTTCACACGAATTGGTAACCTGTTCCAAAGACGCATCAGTCACTGGGAGATAAATCTGTCTCTCCAGCATGTCCTACTTAAGTCACAGGCCATATTTAAGTCCCTTGAATGGGTAGCCCTAGACCAATCTGATTAACGAATATCCAGTAAGTTCACTAGGTTTGGGTCTTGAGTTGCTCTGTAGGCCAGGTATAAGGCTTCCCTAAGAAGTCTACACGGTATGGAGTATAGTAACAGGGACTTTAGTCGGTCTGTGTAAGGCACATGCTGGAGGCCCTTGATCTTCTTTGTTAGAAACCTCTGAGTTCTCTCTACTTGCTGCAGGTGCTAAGTACGGTACATACTGAATGGGGCATTATACTCAATTATGGGCCAGATAAGTGCTAAGTATACTAGGGTTATAACTTCTTTTGCTCTAAGGCGATGCCTTTACTAACCAATTGTGCTATGTGGAAAGGTTTCCTTACAATGGTGAACATATGGTGGTCGAAGTTAAGGTCGCAGTCAACCTATGATCCCAGGTCCCTTACCACTTCATGTGTACTTAGGGTATTGTTGTTGATTTGATAGTATAAAGGGACATTGTTTGTGCTGAAGGGAATGATGATGCATTTCTTTGCATTCATTTTGAGACCGTGACTAATACACCAATCATTGGCCTGCATAAGACCCTCCTGGAGTCTATTGACATCATCTGGGAATTCAATGATAGTTTGCAGTCATCTGCAAACTTGGTCAGCCACAACCCTTTAGTTTTGACCCGAACTTCTGAGAAAGTATATACCAAACAGTAGGTGGCCCAGCGCTGACCCCTGTGGCACCCCGCTCGTAACAGGTCTTCTGGGTGATGTGGAGTCACCTACTTTGATATTGTGTATCTGGTTTATGAACCAGTTGGCAACCTATCTTACAACAATAGGGTTTACATTCATTTTGCTAAGTTTATTGGTAATGGCTGAATGTGGGATTGTGTCAAAAGCCTTTGCCAAGTCGAGGTATGCTGCATGCTCAGATTTGCTCTCATTAATGATCCTGGTCACACTTTCAAAGAAATCCACCAGATTTAACAGGTAGGATCTGCTGTTCACAAAGCCAAATTGGGTAGGGTCCAGGGTTTGGAGGTAACATTTGTCTTTATTTACGAGGTCCATAATAATACGTTCTATGGCCTTACAGATGAGGCTGGTCAGGCTTATGGGTCTGTAATTCCCTGGGTCTGTTGCTAGTCCAACTTTGTGGAGGAGAATAACTGTAGCTGTTCTCCATTCCACATTTTATAAAGCTGCATAGGTGGGCTACAAACCGACAAGAGAGACAGGACTGTGAGTTTGACGAAATATTCTGACAGAAATATAAGGATTAGGATGAGGGATCGACATGTGAAATCAGTTTAATAAATGATGTCTTTTATCCACGAGCCCATTCTGGGTGTCATGGCACACCATCTTTTTCGGGCAGAAAGAACCTATTTCACTGAACCGAGAACCGATATAATCAGTATTCCAGGAATAAAGCAAATATGAATACATGATGGAAGGGAAAGGGCAATGTTTATGGTAGTTTGAAATAGGTAAAGTCAGCATGTGGAAATGAAATAGGTTGTGACATTGTTCAGCAAGACACTTAAAGGTATTTTGAAAGGTTAGTTGCTAGGCTATATATAGTTAAAGATGGCAGACTTATTATTCTTCTGGAGGCTCAGAGCTGTATCAGGATCACGGCAGTGACTGGGTGACATTAGACAAGCGCAGCTTCTTTAACCCAAGACTAGTGGTACAAACTCATGACACGCTGCTCCACTGTAGGCTCGCTCTTGACCCCTATGGCTGACAAGTAGTGATATCAAAAGTTCTATTCGACCGATTTATGGTACCATCAGCAAAGTGATTGTAATACTTCCAGGCAAGTGTTTGCACTTGATAAGTGAATATGGTTAGGGTGACTTGCTCTTCAAAGACAGGGCCTTTATGGTGCTGTCTGTAGCTGAATCAGCTACTTCAGTACTGCTGTTTATATGGCACAGTTTGCATTGTGCTTTTAAATTCCACAGTACCGTTCTCAAATGTATGTTGGTCATCCTGACAAACAGTATCATCTTTGCCCTTTTGATGCCCTAGGTGACGGGTGCTGGTACCTGTGCATCCTGCACATTATTTTGAAAAGAGGTAGATAATTCATATTGTAGTGTTTTATATGCAGCTATATCGCTGATGATTTATGTACAATTATTCAGGGTCCTTTTACCCAACTCTGTATTGGTCTCACAGGCAAGATTATTTGGGGGCTTCTGTCTGCTGCACAAATGTGTGTGACTAGAAGAGCATGGAAGAAGATTGTGTGTTGTATGTTAAACAATAGTGGCATACCTCAGTACAAAAGGTTTATTTTATGAGGTAGCAGTACATACAGAGAGCATTTACAGTTGCCATGTAAGCTTGAGCCCCATAGACAGGCACATGTCTACATTAATGGATTCTTGGAATTGGAGACTGAGTTTATGTAGGAATGTATATAAGGACTGTCAGCTCTTTATGTAATTGCATGGTTCTAGCTTTTATGGATGATGCTGAATCTGCCTTTTTTGCCTCCTATACCTTATTTCTGCACAAAGTTTTAATAAACGAGAGGTTTAGTGTAGGGCCTGCTAAATTTATACTTTTCTAGTAAATGACATAGATGCAGAAATCCCTGGTTTGAATGTATTTAACACTATAATCGCTTATTCAGGAAAATATCCAAACATTGCCATATACCACTTAAGTTATATACAGAAGTGTAGCTAAGGTGGGGCAATGGGGGCAATTGCCCCAGGCACAAAGTGTTAAGGGACATGATTGACAATCACAGATTGGGCTTTGTTTCAGTACTCGCATGGCAGTACTGTAAATACTGTCAGGCCTGAAGTGCTGAAGTACTTAGTGGGTGGTATTGTAATTGTTACAAACTGCTTGCTTCATACTGGCAGCTGTTAGTTACACTTCAG